>NC_136505.1:73993544-74058544 GCF_053919585.1 Euprymna scolopes | reverse complement strand
TAATGTTTATAAACCTTATTTTTTAGGTTCACAAAATCGTGAGTTTTCTTAGGATATTGATCCCTTCTGCCAAAATATCTGGGTGAGAGGGTATCAGATACTGCTTTTTGGGGGCGATTACATTTACGATTTTTTATCCGTTCTTTTATTTTTGAAATTGTTGTGGGGAAATCCACGTTATGCACGAAATGTTTAGTAAAGCAGGCGTGTTTCAAACGGAACTTCATGTCAACCCAAGCAACGCCGGATACCCATGCTAGTATATATATATATATATATATATATATATATATATATATATATATATATATATATATATATATATATATATAATGTGTGTGGGGGGCAGGAGAAAAAGAATAAGATTAAAAATAATTCTCAACGAATACCCATAAGTTCTAAATGACAGATGTGTTTTTCTTGCTTACACGGAGACGGGTGACGTAAATAAATAGCGACTGTCTAGAGAATTTTTTAATGTGTTTTTGTGCATGCTCTGTGCAAGATAGGAAAAGTTTCGTCTATGTAATCTCCAGTGCAGACCGGGCACTGTAATAAATGTTCACGACATTTGACTTTGTAAACGCCAGGATGTTGGCTATTTTTTGTGCCTATATATCGAATTGGAAATGTGCTGGAAAATTCTAACCTCAAAGCGCTGAATAGTATGTCCCACATACCCAGCCTCGCACTAACCGTTAAAGCAAAAAACTACCATATTGTATTTAATACAATCCAACCAGTATTATTCATATATTATAAGTAATATATATGAAATTATGTACTTATAAACATGTTTTCATATATATATATATATATATATATATATATATATATATATATATATATATATGTATATATATATATATATAAATATACCACGGAAATTACATAATTGTCGATGCAATAATTTATTTCAACCTTATGGTATTTTCAAGCATCTAAACCAAACAATTACATTTTTGATACTGAAAAAAGGAAAGAAAAAATCGGGTCTCGCCCCTCAAAAAACCAGAGGGGGTGGTAGTAGCTATCCACTTAATACATTATATAGAGAGGGTGGGAGGGATTTACAAAGAATATTAAGACACTTATAAACGGTAGCTCGATGTAACCATAGATACACACACACACACACACACACACACACACACACACACACACACACACACACACACACACACACACACACACACACACACACACACACATACACGCCCCTAAATATGTACGTTCTTACGCGTAAATGTCTTGACACGCGTTTACTAACCTAGGAAGAAGGGGAGAAAATATACGGATATAGAGAGAAAGAAATAGAACAGCGCGTAATGGAAAAAGAAGAAGAAAGAAACAAAAAAAGAGGAAGTAAAAAAGTGATCAAACCCTGCCTGTCATATGGTTTCATTAGTCTAGAATCTCTGAGAAAGATAACGGAAAGAAAATGGAGATTATACTCGCGTCCTATAGTTAATTGAGTCATGGAAAATAAGTCTATTAAAAGATAAATAAAAAGAATAATAAAAATAAAAAGAATATTATATACAAAGTTTTAAAACTATCTGTATGTTATTATGTTAAAATTAGCTAGAAATAAATATTATCTTATAATACATTTAAATCTTGTATTTGTAATATATTACTATGAATTTAAAAAATTGAGTCTTATGTAGTTAATATTTTATACATTTTCATGTAATTAATTTTATTGGTGATTATAGCGGTCGTTGTAATTTAGCTCACTAATATTTCACTTCTTAATTGATTGAGAAGTAGAAAATTGCAATATTAGCCGCCCCCAATTCGATAGGACGTATCTAGTTACGGTTAATATATACTTTTATTCACTCCGTACACAAAAGTACTTTCATGCACGCATAAATAAATAAATAAAATAATTATCATTTTACAGTTTTGTGTTGATTTGTATTAAATCTAATAATGTCTAGTTTTAGTATTTGATCTTTTTGACTTAACTCAGTTTAATAACTAATGTATTATCTGCAGAGAAAAATTATTTTCTTAAAGCTATCTCATTTATTTATAAGTAATTTTAATAAAACAGGTACATCGGGAAAAAGTACACCCAACTTAGATTTCGGACAACAAATCATTAAGTAGTTATTATCGAGTGTATATCGGACAGCACTATAATTGCCAGTGGGGTGGGGTGGGATGGTTTATCGTAAATAATCTCTTGGTGTTAAATTCGATGTCTTTACCATTATAGAATTATCTGTTCGTCGGATCTGGAGTTATTGGTTATTTTAAATTTACATTTATGTCTACATCTGGCCATCAGTTCATCTCGTTTGTTTAGGAGATTATTGTGTTCGTACTTCAGGATTCTTATTTTTTCCTCGAGGCATAAACTGCATCTCTGCCTAAAGCCGTTTGGAACGTCCGAATAACATGGGATTGACCATGAAATCATTAGGGATCGGTTCTCATTTTTTAATAACCACCATTGTTTAGCTAACTCGGTTTTGTTCTTAAGTTCTGGGTTATTGAAAGAATGTTTATGGTCATAAAAACGCTGTTTCCAGTTTCCGGCGGAGATACCGAAGTAAACTTTTTTGTCCCTGTTATTATCTTCTGGGTGGATCGTGGCCTTATAAACCACGCACTCAACTTTACAATTACCGTCCAGTGGGCAGTTATTTTTCACTTGGCAGTTACATTTGTCTACTGTAGCCTTATTTCTATTAGAGTTGTTTAATATTTTACTATTATGAGTGCTAATTATTCTGTCCATGTTTTTAGTGCACGAGTAACTTATTTTAATGGTTTTTCTATTAAATATCTTCCTAAGTGGATTATTTATGGTAAAATGCTTATCTATTAGTTTCAAAAATACTTTCCCTATTTTTATGTGTGATAGTTGACAGTAAGGGGGATTAAACCATATTATTTTCCGGCCTCTGTTCTTAGATTTATTTTTATTTTTATTTTCCTTCTTAATATATGTGAGTTTTTCACTGCATCCGCTTATCTCTAGTGCTCTATTGTATAATTTTTTATTTGCTTCAAAAATTTCTTTGTTAGCCGGAAGTTATTAATCCTAGTGTTAATCGTTAAGCATTTTTTAAATTCATAGTAATATATTACAAATACAAGATTTAAATGTATTATAAGATAATATTTATTTCTAGCTAATTTTAACATAATAACATACAGATAGTTTTAAAACTTTGTATATAATATTCTTTTTATTTTTATTATTCTTTTTATTTATCTTTTAATAGACTTATTTTCCATGACTCAATTAACTATAGGACGCGAGTATAATCTCCATTTTCTTTCCGTTATCTTTCTCAGAGATTCTAGACTAATGAAACCATATGACGGGCAGGATTTGATCACTTTTTTACTTCCTCTTTTTTTGTTTCTTTCTTCTTTTTTTTCCATTACGCGCTGTTCTATTTCTTTCTCTCTATATCCGTATATTTTCTCCCCTTCTTCCTAGGTTAGTAAACGCGTGTCAAGACATTTACGCGTAAGAACGTACATATTTAGGGGCGTGTGTGTGTGTATGTGGGTGTGGGTGTGTGTATGTGTGTTGCGTGTGTGTGTGTGTGTGTGTATCTATGGTTACATCGAGCTGCCGTTTTTAAGTGTCTTAATATTCTTTGTAAATCCCTCCCCTCTGGTTTTTTGAGGGTCGAGACCCGATTTTTTCTTTCCTTTTTTCAGTATCAAAAATGTAATTGTTTGGTTTAGATGCTTGAAAATACCATAAGGTTGAAATAAATTATTGCATCGACAATTATGTAATTTCCGTGTTATATTTTTATGTTATTGCTGTGTTTACTACATTGAGCTCTCATACCCGGATTTCCTCTGGAATTATTCCATTATAACACTATATATATATATATATATATATATATATATATATATATATATATATGTGTGTGTGTACAGAGTGGAGCAGACCAACTTGCTTATTTAGAATATCAATTAAATTTAAATAAGCAAGTTGCTTTGCTACGTATATATATATATATATATATATATATATATATATATATATATATATATATATATACGTATATATGCTAACCTAAATGAACCATGAAGACGCACATCATTTAAAGCTTCAAGTATATCATATTTTAATAAAATTTATATTATATATATATATATATAGACTCAAAATCTGTCCGTATGCGTAAGTGATATTTATGTATTCTCTACATAAAATGTAAATGTATATTTTTATGTAAAATTTATAAAGGTAGACCACAGTAGTCTTTTGAGATCTTTAACTGTGCCTGTAAGGAAGTTATGAGATCATAGCACTCTTACCATTTCAAATATATTGTATTCTTATAAAACATATGTCTAAAATTTTATAGGCAAATCATATGTATAAAACTTTTTGGAAAAGTCAATGAAAGTGGTCCCTCATTACTAAGCGGCCTGCTAACCTAAATGAACCACGAAGACGCACAACATTTAAAACTTCAAGTATATCATATTTTAATAAAATTTATATTATTTGTATAAAATTCTCCATGAATGTAAATGACAGTTGTCTCGAATCTCTACGTTACTCTTGGTGTGTTAAATGTCTACGTGCCCCCCCCCACATTTATGGAACACTTGTGAACGGTATCCATTTAACGTCTCAAATAAGTATATCTGATTGTAGGCATATTTCAACCATATATATAAGGTACTAATTCAGAACATTTTTCAACATCTCAGCTTCTCTCAACTATATCAGTGAGTGAAACAAAATGAGGTCATCTGGTGTAATATGCGAATATAAACATTAATTATTCATATCTTTTCTTAATGTAGCGACATACAGTGTGCACCCCAAAATACGGAAGCCAAAACTTTACCTGCTGATGTCTTCGGACGAATTTCACCTTCTGCTCTCCACTCACTGGACTGCTGAAGTGGCGCATTTATGATTTATTCATTGTGAAATATGGACGCAAAACATTTTTCGATGCTTTGAAACAGTTATAAACATCGATATGAAACATAAAACACAATCAAACCAGATAAACTTTTAGTTTTGCCTAAGTTGCTTCATTCCTTAAGACTCTTATTCCCAAAAATCCAACTTAAACGATGTAGAATGATTTTCCTAGCAAACTCTACAGTTATCTTAGTGCTAAGCGAAACCTATCTACACTCTTTTATCTTTAACGTTACTGAATATTTAAAAGTTTGACAATGTTCGTTTTTCGGAGAGCATTACTTGGTTGAGAAAACCAGCTCCCCGGGTATTGGAAACGATCAAACGATAGGCACTAAATTATAACCCACCCGTTTGCCGTCGGGGTGTTATCTGACTGTCATTGGGACTTTTCTGCCCCATCGGTGTTAACAAACATTCGTTTTCCGGGGAGTTAGCAAACGTTATTCCAAAAACAATAAAACATACCCTAGTAGTGTGAACTTCTACTTGGTTGATGTTCAGTTCACCTAAGGTTTGTAGAAAAAGCAACTTAACTATTTATTTTACAAGATTATACATTATACATTAATAAAATAATTACAACTGTCTTCTTTTACCTTAGCTAATTCTTTGCTAGAGAGACGAAGAAGGGGAGGGCATACCCTTCTCGTCTTCCCCGGAGACATCAAAATATGCGTGTTCAGATGAGAGAGAGAGAGAGAGAGAGAGAGAGAGAGAGAGAGAGAGAGAGAGAGAGAGAGAGAGTTGTATGAATGGGATTATTGGAAAAATATTGTAACATTTCCTCCCAATTACAATCAGAAATTTATGAGTATTCATAAATTTCTGAACTCCCTAAATTTCCGTAGATGACATAATGGTCAATCGCTTGTGATCGTTGATTTAATACTCCTTTGTTCCGGGTATACCAGGTCATACCGCAATAGATCCTGTTATGATAACCCATGAGTTTGTTCACTGATTTTACGTTCTTTTACTACCAGCATTATTCAATCTTTAAAATCTAGAATTTGACTTCGTCATAAAATTACAGCTGGAATTACGCCCCTTCGGCAACCACTCTAATTTGTTTTTTATTCATTTTGTTTCCATTTCATTAATCTTTATTAGTTGAACCGGGGTTTCGTGACGCATAGAGTTTGGTCGTTCAAACCTTCTTTAGCATTTGTTTCACCTTGGACTAGATGCTCACGCCGGCCTTTACAAATTTGGAACACATGAAACAATCACAGAGCGAGCAACATAAAACACCAATCGCGAAGTATTTCATAAATGTTAAGTTTTTATTTTAGCGATTGTCAAATACCGTTAATTACTTTGAATAGCATTACGTGTTTTAAAAATTATTAAAAGAAAGGCACTCATATTTAGTTAAATGGAAAACCACCAACGATTATTCAAACTTAGTACAATTTCTCACAAAATTATTAAATTCAGGAACCATAAATCACATGAATGCACATGAAGTTGTTGAGTATTATGTTCCAAAACAATTTTTCTTAAAAAAAATTAAAAAATTCGGACCATTTTAAGTATATGTCCGTAAATAATCTTTCTTTAAAAAGTATTAAAAATTCAGGAAGCTGCTTAATCATTATTTCTATTAATAATATTTCTTCAGAAATTATTACAAATTCAAGAAACTGTTCAAGTCATAAAATAATTTTTCTTTAACATTTATTAAAAATTCAGGAAGCCGTTAAATCGTTATTCCATAAATAATTTATTTTGAAAATCATTAAAAATTCAGGAGCCGTTGACTAATTTTTCTTTAAAATGAGTGAAAAGTTAAGAAACATTTGTGGTAAGCATGTACTCTTGAACTGCTCCCGATTAGTCACGCTTAGGTCAACAATTGCTCCCCTGAGCTAGTCTCCATACACATAGACGATGCCAATGATGACCAGCTTAATGTGCCTGTACACACACACACACACACACACACACACACACACACACACACACACACACACACACACACACACACACACGCACGCACGCGCGCGCGCATATATACATTTATTTATAAAATTAGTGCCAGCAAATAATTTTCTTCAAAAATTATTTAAAAAATCTCGGTTTCCAATAGCACTAGATCAAAGAAAGAAAAAAGTGAGGGAGAAAGCAAGGTTTTCAATAAAACCTCATACTACCATTTCATGGCCATCTTTAAACATACCTATTACCAAGAGCAGTGCGTACTCGCCTCTACCTGCCCCCCTCAACTACCCTTTGTGACATTGACTCTCATTGTTTAAAAATGATTGGCATATTATTATTATGTGGTTACGCACATGGCGACTAAAACTTCACCCCTTAACAGACTTATTTCAGCTAATAAGTATTTTTCTCACGTGCATAATTTACTTTTTAACAAGAATTCCACGTCTATAAAAAAATGTTTCATTTAAATCACCAATAAAATTGCCTAACCTCTCTTTTCCTTTTTTCAACAAAGTTTTTTTTAAAAGAAACAGCAATATAGTATAAGGGTGTGATCGGGGAGAGAAGGGAAAGAACTCCCAAACTAGCTTTCTGCTATGTGACTGAAATATTCAATATTTTTCTATTCTAAATGCAACAATCAAAATCTTTTTGCTTTTCCTCTTTACACTTCGAAAAGAGGGCAATAGAATTTAGATCTAACATTCATTTTAAATGAACAATTAGCATGCAAAATTACGAAATCAATGAAATTGTTTCTGAAAGAAATTTTCACACAAAAATAGTTTGTCGTTCTGCAAGTTATCGGCATATATTTCTGACTATAATATATATATTTCTGACTATAATATATATATTTCTGACTATAATATATATATTTCTGACTATAATATATATATTTCTGACTATAATATATATATATTTCTAACTATAATATATATATATTTAACTATAATATAGATATATTTCTAACTATAAGATATATATTTTTAACTATAATATATATATATTTCTAAACATAAGATATATATTTCTAACTATAAGATATATATTTCTAACTATAATATATATATATATTTCTAACTATAAGATATATATTTCTAACTATAATATATATATATTTCTAACTATAATATATATATATTTAACTATAATATATATATTTCTAACTATAAGATATATATTTCTAACTATAATATATATATATATATATTTCTAACTATAATATATAAATTTTTTACTATAATATATATATTTCTAACTATAAGATATATATTTCTAACTATGAGATATATTTCTAACTATAAGATATATATTTCTAACTATAATATATATATATATATAACTATAATATATATATTTCTAACTATAATATATATATTTCTAACAATGAGATATATATTTCTAACTATAAGATATACATTTCTAACTATAATATATATATATATTTCTAACTATAATATATATATATTTCTAACTATAATATATATATTTCTAAATATAATATATATATTTCTAAATATAATATATATATATTTCTAACTATAAGATATATATTTCTAACTATAATATATATATTTCTGACTATAATATATATATTTCTAACTATAAGATATATATTTCTAACTATAAGATATATATTTCTAACTATAATATATATATTTCTAACTATAATATATATATTTTTACTATAATATATATACATTTCTAACTATAATATATATATTTCTGACTATAATATATATATTTCTAACTATAAGATATATATTTCTAACTATAAGATATATATTTCTAACTATAAGATATATATTTCTAACTATAATATATATATTTCTATCTATGATATATGTATTTCTAAATATACTATATATATTTCTAACTATAATATATATATATATATATATATTTCTAACTATAATATAGCTATTAATATTTCTAACTATAAGATATATATTTCTAACTATAATATATATATTTCTAAATATAAAATATATATTTCTAACTATAAGATTTATATTTCTAACTATAATATCTATTTCTAACTATAAGATATATATTTCTAACTATAATATATATATTTTTAACTATAATATGTATATTTCTAACTATAATATATATATTTCTAAATATAATATATATATATTTCTAACTATGAGATAAATATTTCTAACTATAAGATATATATATATTTCTAACTATAGTATATATATTTCTAACTATGAGATATATATTTCTAACTATAATATATATATTTATAACAATAATATATATATTTTTAACTATAATATATATATATATTTCTAACTATAATATATATATTTCTAACTATAATATATATATTTCTAACTATAAGATATATATTTCTAACTATGAGATATATTTCTAACTATAAGATATATATTTCTAACTATAATATATAAATTTCTAACTATAAGATATATATTTCTAACTATAATATATATTTTTAACTATAATATATATACATTTCTAACTATAATATATATATTTCTGACTACAATATATATATTTCTAACTATAAGATATATATTTCTAACTATAAGATATATATTTCTAACTATAAGATATATATACTTAACTATAATATATATATTTCTATCTATAATATATGTATTTCTAACTATAATATATATATATATTTCTAACTATAATATATAAATTTCTAACTAAGATATATATATTTCTAATAATAATATATATTTCTTACTATAAGATATATATTTTTAACGTGAGTTCTTATTTTCTTAAGAGTTTTTAACGTTCGTAAAATAAAAAAAAATCAAACCCGTTTCCTATTTTCATTATTCCTTTTTTTTCGTGTGTTCAATGTTATAGAGTTATGTTCATATATGTATATATATTGTTTTGCATATATAATTACTTTTTTTCTCGTTCAAATAGAATAAATAACATATTTCTTACAACACATAAAAACACAATAAAGATAACAAAAATTTGCTGAATATAAAGATGGTTATCAATCATGTCCTATTTTTCAACTGGAAATAAGGCAATGTAAAGATTAACTAAATAACGTTAATTAATTTTCATGGAACAAACACACATTTTTTAAAAAAATCACAGTTCTATGTGATGAAGAATTTTCTTGATATATAATATGTTGGATTTTTTTCAAACAAAATATTGCCTAACCTTGCGCGACAGGCTTCATCACTCAACAAGAATATCTATGTTACTACACTTAAAATTGAAGCACATGCTCACACATGTAGCAAGTCCTACTCTCCCCTAATGGTTTACTTTTACTTATACAGCTGCCATTACTCAAAGGCAGCTTGTATTCCACAGACTTATCCGGCATAAGCCCAATGCAAATAGGCAAAACTATATAGAACCTAGAAATAATTGTAAAAGTGAAATAGGCGCAGGTAAATCAAAATCACCAGTTGAGTTGCAGGAACTAAGAACTCGCGGTTTCTGGAAAAAATATAACGGTGTAGTAAATAATGGGCAATCAACAATTCCACATCTATCTAACAACCATGAGAACCGAGAAGGCTAACCTGTTTGCCCGACGGTTTGTCTCTAATTCTATTTTAAACCCAATAAACCACTTCCTCTTAAATTTCCCTTTGCGGAAAGAAACCACACGCGATGATTTGATTTTACTCTGTTTCATGTCCGTCATATCATAAACATCTAGACGTCTCGAAGGCATGTGGACCTGATATCATTCATACTAAACTATATAAAAAATATTCGCTGTTCTCTCCAAATTTTTCCAAAAATGCCTTAATGAATTTTGCATTCCTGACTAATGGAAAATTGCTCATGTGGTACCAGTTTTTCAAAAACTCTCATGAAACAACTGACCAAATAAATACTCGCCTTATTAGCCTCCTCCCTCTCTATGTCTAAATCTTTGTGTCCCTAATTAATCAAGCAGTAGTCCACTACCTAATATATACTAAACTTCTTCCCGACCGTCACCATGAATTTAGGCAAGCTCATTCTGCAGATATCCTGAACGTATATATCATGCACTGAATAAGCAGGGGAGGGGATGGCAGTAGCCATAAATATATCTAAGGTTTTGACAGGGTTTGACACGAGGATTCTTGCATGAAAATTAATTCAGATGGTATAACCGGACGAGTACTGAATATAATCAAATCCTTCTTAAACGCTATCGAAAGCTTAAAACTCCTCGGCGTCACATTCAACGGCAGCATGAATTGGAACAAATACAATGAGGATATTGCCAGTTACTGTGAAAAAAGGTGGGCTCCCTCTACTCTGCTAGAAAAATGCTCACACTTGAGAATATTTTATATCTCTACAAGACTACCTATGTATGGAGTATTTCACCCACATTTAGGCTGGTACATCAGCCACACGTATCTTACTCTTTCACAGTGCCCCAAAAGAATCTGTCACTTATGAGCTACTGCACTAGCAATCAAACTCTAACATTTGCTTCATCGCCGAAATGTTGCGTCGCTATGTTTTTTGTTTTTTATTACAAATATTTTAATGGAATATGCACTGAAGAACTGAAGGCACTTGTACCTCTCGAATTAAATACCCCGACTAACCCAATAAGCAACAGCATCTTACTTCTTCACTGGAAAGCCTCATACTCTAATAGTTTCCTCCCCTGTAGACTTTGGAATTCCTTTCCAGATTTCTGTTTCTTTCACTTTATTACATGTAGAAGTTCCAGTGTGAACAGACATCTGGCTGTTCAACTCCCCACATAGTATCCATGAAGATTTAGTCGAAAATAGGCAATTATTTGGGACCAAATCTACTGGAATACTATGTAGCGAGTCCTTCCGTGGAAGAGGCAATGTGCCTAGTGGAGTGAAAAACAGTTAAAAAACGTTATTGATGAGCTGTTGTTTTTGTCCGATTGTGAGCAAACCCGGCATCCATTATAACCACAACGTTCAGCATCATTTGTGTCTGCACAACCGCATACAACCACCTCTTGTTTTCGAAAGAACAATCTCAAAAACGCTTATGAAGCCATTATTTTGCTGAAACAGTATTTTTTTTTCGAACATAACTAATGCTTTATTAACGAAATACAGATTTTATTCTTTTGAAAATTCGCAAGCAGTAAACTAATAAACTGATTGTTCTTAAATTTTGACACGTGTTGTTTGAAGGGTAGTACTTCATCAAAATTACGTGTTTTTTTTATAGTGGCGACATCCAGATGTACTGATCGGTACTTCTTGGTAATATATTGCATATATATATATATACTATTATTATTATTAATATTATTATTATTATCAAATAGATAAATGTCAATAACCACGATAACATCCCTAAATACCCGTGAAAGGGATATAAATAAATAAAATATTGATATGAATATAAATATAAAAGATATAAATAAATAACGTATTTAACTACATGTAAAAAAAGGGATATAAATAAATAATGTATTTAATTACTTGTAAAAAAGGGGATATAAATAAATAAAGTATTTAATTACATGTAAAAAAGGGATATAAATAAATAACGTATTTACTACATATAAAGAAGGGACATAAATAAATAACGTATTCAATTACTGGTAAAATAAAAAATAAAAATCTCTATAAATATCCTAAAATCAGTTCGGTGTTAATTATCCCTGATTATGAATCCTGACCGATCCGCAAGTACTCTAATCAAAAGTGACTATAGCATCTCTATCAGCCAGTTTTACCCGAAGCAAAACAAGTAGTAAAAAGATTGGAAATTAGCCATTATTTATAAGTTGATGAATAAAGTTTAACAGCAGCCAAGATATCTGGATTTTAACGATGATTTCTTTGTATGAATTTAATTAAAGAAAATATATTTGTATTACTTATTACGCCAAGCAGCCGTGTTTTCAAATTCATGATGATCGGTTTATTAGTTTAGGAGACCATCATACCCTTCGTAAACATACGCATATAATGAAAATTATATAATTGCTCCCCCCACACACATATATATATATATATATATATATATATATATATATATATATATATATAAAATTTAATGATTAAAGTTAAATTCTGTAGATTAAAATATATATAAATATTTTAAAGTTGTGGATTTATTGTTTGGAACGAGGAATATATGGAGAAAATATATTTATTTCCTTAATCCATTGATTTTCAATAATGGCTGATATCATCAGAGGAAATGAAATGCAATTAGCAAAATGTTCAGCTATGAATAAACAATTATTTTGCTTTTCAGCACATATATTGAAAATGTTATTTAAAAGTTATTTAGATGGTGTTGCCTCAATGTAATATCAGACAAATTTACTTGATCTCTAATCTGTAACTTAATAATATAAATATATATATAAATATACATATATATATAAATAAATATGTATAAATATATATATATATATATATACATATATAATTATATATATATATAAATATATATAAATATATATTTATGAATATAAATATATATATATAAATATATATATACATATATATATATAAATACATATATATATATAT
This sequence comes from Euprymna scolopes, assembly GCF_053919585.1. Classification (NCBI taxonomy): domain Eukaryota; kingdom Metazoa; phylum Mollusca; class Cephalopoda; order Sepiida; family Sepiolidae; genus Euprymna; species Euprymna scolopes. The sequence continues at coordinate 74,045,158 of NC_136505.1, read as the reverse complement.
ATATATATATATATATATATATATTCACACTTATATGTATATATTGTTTTATGTGATAAAGAAACGATATTTGCCCGACATGTCATCAGTTAACCGATACTGCTTTTTCAGAGTAGTATATCATTGAATTATTTGTAAGCAGTATGCATTATTGTCTAAGAATATTGCAGCTTTCTCTCAGCATAATTTAATTAACACCCCATCAAATTCTTGGGAGTCATGAAGTCTGCAGTTATGTCATTGTATAATTTACAAAATCGAAGAGAATTTGATTGTTTCTACTTAACTCTCTACTGAGTTGCCGTACCGTTTGTAATTTGATCTTTTCCTTGTTTAGATATTTCATATATATAGTATCCACATACAACTGTTTCAGCGTTTCATGAATCATCGGTGTGGATTGGCCACTACTAATTGTCATCATTATTGTCGGATGTCTTATTACCATGATCTAATGAAGCCACTACTATGAAATAAATCAGGATTTTAATACAAAATAATTTATTTGCGAATAATGGCGAAGCTAATATGCGGAGTCCTTCTCTAAAACTAATTTAAACTTTAACTGAAACAGATTACAATAATAAAGTATGATAAAATTTATCCTTATCGCCTAGCTTGGTAAGCAATAACTTTGCGGTAAGAAGTTGGAGCCTCTATTTTAATGACATGGGTAGATAGTGCCACACTTATGAAACTTCAATGGACGAAACACGTATAGAGCGATTTAATATCTACTAGTCGTTAATTGTTTATACCAAAATGAGATTGCGTATTATTCCAAACAGTCTTATGATGCATGTCATTGTCTTGAAAAGAAACTTTTGCTTACCGAATTTACTGTAACGTCAAATCTTTAATTATACATGTAAAGCTTTTTCGTATCAACAATATATGGTCTGAATAGAAACTCTAACACATCCGGTTTAAATATACCCCCCACATCAAATTATATACATATATATATATATATTATAAGGCAGACTAGATTTTGTTCAGGATTGAATGAGGATCAACGAATTTTTCACCCTTGATTGTCATCGAAATGAGTGAATTCGTCCAGTTTTCAATCACATCGAATGCTGATCAATGATGCACCGGAAGGAAGCTTCACGTTGCTTCCTGTAGTGACTTTGTCCACAATGCATGTAGTTTACATTGTTCTGTAGATAACCTACTGTTGAATTTATGAAATGATCTGTATAAATGGCTTGAATTACAGTTTAAAATACAAAAGTCAAGTATCATGTTTTAATAAAAATCAACTTTTCATCGAATTTTTTTTATATTTTCGAGACTTATCGGAGATATTCCGATACAGAAACTATATAAGAACATTACCAGGAACATCAAGTATATGGCTGTAAAATTTCCAAGAAATCTGTCAAGCTGTTAGGGAGTATATAGGGAACGAACACTTTCAAGCACATAGACAGAGTTTCTTTATATATATATATATATATATATATATATATATATATATATATATATATATATATATATATATATATATATGTGTTTTTATTTTTATTACCGTTTTATCTGTTTAGTTACACATGTTTCGGTTACCGAATCGTATTTACGATCCAGTAACTTCGTCAAACTTTACAGAAATGGTTATTATGATTAAGAAAAATGATATTAGAATAAGCACGAAAAAAGCGAAAAAAAGGAAAAAGTAGGGAAAAAGAAAAAAGAAGAAAATAGGGGGGGGCGGAGATCGATAATAGTAAAGTTTTGAGGTTTAAAGAACATTAGACGGTTGTGGGGGGAGTTTAGGAAGTTCACCTAGGCGCGGGTAGAAATATAGGGGGTGGGAGGGGAAGGGGAGAGAGGGAGATAAAGAGAGGGGCAAGGAAAGGAGAGGGGAAGAAATTCAATTAAGTTTTAAGTTTTATGATTTAATAAACAATAGAAGGTGGTGGGGTTAGGAGGGTTTACGCTGTTCAATCAGACACAGGAATCTATGAAAGGGGCAGAGAGAAAGAGAGAGAGAGAGAGAGAGAGAGAGAGAGAGAGAGAGAGAGAGAGAGAGAGAGAGAGAGAGAGAAGCAAGCGATTCAACACGTGGTTCTGGGTTGTCGCGCTTAGGAGTTGCGTACGTGTGAAATGTGTTTTGACATGTTAAGGGGTCATGCAGATCGAGAGGGGCCGTTGTTTGTAGGAACTAAGATGCGCCTTCTCGAAGCAGGTTGAGTGACATCGAACTTAAATATATTTATCCATTTAAATTCATTGACTATTAAAGGTCTTGAAGAAATTAAACTGAATATATATGCAAACATATATGCATACACACACACACACATATATATATATACACGCATACATATGCATACATATATATACATATATACACATATATATGCACACATATATGCACATACACACACATATATATATACATACACATATATACATACATATATACATATAGATATACAGTAAAATATGGATAGATATATATACATACATACACGCATATATATATATAATATGTATATATATATATATATTATATATATATAGTTAAATAAATTATAATGCAATATAACTAAAAATACAACATTTTTCTGAAGTGCTCAAACATATGTAGAACTATTATAAGTGCAATTATATTAACACTAGAAAAACTCTACTCAGATTAATCAACGCTTTGACGGTGTTAATAGTGTTGTCAGGTGTTCAACAATGCATTAAAATGTGTAAATAAAAGTCTAATATAATACTACCTCCGGTCGGAAATAGTTGGTGCAGAATTAAAACTGTCCGCGTTTTAGGTTTTATCACGTACCATTTCAATGTTGCTTAATTGAAGAAGAACAGTCTTCGTTCTAAAAGTCATTTAGAGTTTAATCTATGCGCATTACTTTGTTGACTGTTATATAATCTATTTTTAAAAATACCCGCAGTGGCTATATAAATATGGAAATTGTTGCCAATGTGGAAGGTAAAAACAGAAGTGATGAGAGAGAATTGACAAATTCAAGACGAACATCAGTTCTGCAAGCGTTGCTACAAAGGTCGAAAGGGCGCATCCCAGAACGAAGTGCAATCTAAGATGTTGCTACAAAATTCGGTATAGAAAAAAATACTGTAGACAGAATTTGGTCACGAGCACTGGACAGTTCGTCCGATATATCGGTGCCAATGGATTCTTTGAACCGTAAGTTTTTCTGTGGACGAAAAAAAAGGACTATAGTTCACAGTTGGCGAAAATAAACACCATTCCCTTGAGAAAAAGAACCACTTTGAGGTCTACTGCTAAAGCATGTGGAATACCTAAGACAACGTTGATTGCAAGGATGAAAGCTGGCGAAATTCGGGCACATTCAAATGCTGTAAAACCGCTTCTCACGATAGAATACATGAAATGTCGCGTTGATTTTTGCCGTTCGCAGTTGGATTTAAATCGAGGAACTTTTAGAGAAATGTTGGATGCCTAATATATTGTTGAGAAATGGTTTTACATGACGCAAAATGCAAGGACATTTTATTTAGGCAAAGACGAACATGACTTTTTAAGAACCACTAAAAGCAAGCGTTTCCTTACAAAGGTAATGCTCTTGCTGACGTGGTTCGACCCAGTAGGGATCCACATCGCAAATGTTACTTTGACGGGAAGATTGGAATTTGGCCATTTGTCAAACAAGAGGCGGCTAAACGTAACAGCAGAAACAGGCCTGCTGGAACAATGGTAACTAAAGTCATGGATACAATCACGAAAACTCAGATTCGTGAATTCCTTTTTGAAAAGGTCCTTGTTTCCACACAGAACAAATGGCCAAGTGGATCCATTGCACAACGAATCATAATTCAACAAGACAATGCTAAGCCACACGTACATCCAACAGACCCGATGTTCAAACAAGAATCGGAGAGATTAGGGCTGAACATGGAACAGGTTAATTAGCCTGCAAACAGACCGGATCTGAATGTGCTTGACCGTCGGGTTACTTCAATACAATCCACCACATTCAACACCAAAAGACTCCAAAGAATATTGATGTATTAATTGAAGCAGTTGAAACCAGCTTTCGAGAATTAGAAAAATCAAAGTTTAATAACGTTTTCCTGACATTGCAGGAGACAATGGAACAAATAATTTTGGCTGATGGTGGCAACAATTACAGGCATATGTCAAAAGCACAGCTAGAAAGAAAAGGAAAACTTCCCACTTCAATTTTGGTATCAGAAGAATTGAAAAATAAATTTGCACAATTGAATAAATAGATGTTTTAGCTTTTTGCATTATTTTTTTGTATATTTATTTAATCATACATTGTAGGAATGTACGTACAATCAATTGTCAATTTAATTAATTATAATTATTTGGTTAACCTGTATTTCCTTTCAAAAGTACTGCCTTATAAAACTTGAATCTTGTCGCATCAAGTATTTCCGACCAAACTGAAAATTTTTGTGCACCAACTATTTCCGACCGGATGTAGTAAATAATAAAATTCAGAATATAAAAGTTATTAGCAAAGTTGATGCTGGACGGACCGACAGCAAATATTGCTATTTATTCCTCCCTCAATATATTTGTCATACATAAGAAGGAAACTCAATTTTCACTTGCTTCATCCCTTTATTCCCATTTTCAATAAATTAAGCAGCCAGACATGGCGTAAGTCATTGATCAATGAAGAAAAAAAGACAAGGAAGAGAGCAGAGTTGAAATCTTTTACTATCAGAATTGACTTTATTAAAAATTGAATTTAAAAGTTAAAAATAAAAAAAAATATTTTCATTAATAAAAAAATTAAAATTTAATTGAAATAAAATAAAGACTAAAAACTAATAATAAATAAAATAAAATAAAATAAAATAAAATAAATGAAAAATAAACAAGAAATTAGAATAGAAATTAAAATTAAATACTAAATAAAATTAATTTGAAAAAGAAATTCTAATTATAGATAAAAAAAGGTAACATAAACAGCAGAAATGAAGAAACTAAAAAATCATTTTCAATGACTTAACATTAATTGCATGCATAATGTCAACAAGTACTATTTTTAAACACTCCCCTTCATAGTTATAACGAACTTCCCTGGGGTGGGGTAAAAACGGAACATCTATTCATCAGGTTTGCCTTCAGTTTTTACCCGATTCTCTGTCGATAGTGACGTAAAGAATATTGTTTAATAGGCATACTTAAAAATAAATCAATTTAATGTTTGCATTTTGCATTTTAGTCTCAACCTTATAATTATCAAAACAATCGCACTAGCATTCCAAACACAACGTCTATCCACATTCTTTATCTATATGTCGTTTCTATTTACTATTTTTTTTCGATCGCTGCATAGCAATCTAGTTACTCTGCAACATGACTACATCAGCCAATGCGCTATCTACACTCGTAGCAAGCAATAACTTCATATGGCGAGTGCGTGTTGAAATTATGTAAATCATACCTAATTAACGTAATGCATTTGATGTCAGATTTCTAATCTAAAAGCATCATTAAACACATGCTGATGTCCAAATCTATGAAAATCAGAAATTACTCGCACCACATCATCGATTGTATATATGCGTTTCTATTGGACGTTTTGTCCGTCAGTCTCAGTTAGGTAGTAGTTTATTTGATTTATCACACTTAAGTTTTCTTGATAGACCATCTTTGTTGCTTTAACGAAATTCTAAATCAACTGCGAAATCTAGTGAGTGATAATCCCCGTTCCTTATAACTGGTTTTTCAAAAAAGACCTTGCTAGTTTCTTGCTACTCTCTCATTATATCATGGAAAGTGTTCGATTGAGCTGGGAGAGAAAATATTTTACTTTCTTCCTCAATGTGCCTAGCGCTAAAAGAAATTCACTTGCACATAACTTCTTTGCAAAGTCTTCTCGCCTGTGGATCACATTACTGCAGGACTGCTTCCATGTAAATTACAGCATAGTCTTCATCAAATTTCTACAATAAACAAGTACTAGTCTTGCATTTTCCGATTATTTATTTAAACTGCATTGATCATGTTTGGCTGTAACTCGTTTCATCTGATTAATCTTTTATCCTCCAGTGTTTCCTTGTCTTAATATATTGAAACCAGAAATAAAAAAAATCAGTTTGCAAAACAAGTTTTATATACGTTCATGCTTATCTATAAGAAATTCTGTCCGTTCGTCGCCTTAATTTTGAAATCACATTTTCATTGTAAATCGTGCAAACTGAATGGATGCATGTTATGTTTATCTGTTTCACAAAGACGAAAGAACTGCCAATTGTATCACAAGTTGGCGTAAAAACGAATTAGTTAGACGACTTTGCGAAGTGACCCACAGGGAGCCCTTGGAAGAAACTATTGGCACATGTTCGTGTTAAAATGCTGTCTGTCTGATTGTGTTGGGAGTCCCATCAGTGTGAACAGACTGGCATTCCAGTATTTATAGGTGTTTAATGTCGCCCGGATGATGACATCGTAGATAAAGTTCAATTCGTTTCTACTTGATCTTACTTTTAAACCTTTTTATCTCGCTGGACGTATTAAAAAAGCAAATTCTTTTCCTTTTTATTTTTAAGAAACACATATTTTGTATCTATTTTCCAAGAAAATATTCAAAACAAATTTCAATAATACTTGTGTGACTTATGACCTCATTTACTCACGTATATTGTAAGAGAGAAATGACAGAATGTGTACTCGAACAATCTGTGCTAAACTGTTGACTTTTTATTATATCAGGAAGTTTCAATTTCAAACTGAGAACCAAAATACTCCTGAGACTTCTTGTAAAACGGAGCTTAGCAAATAGAATATTTAATAAAATCATATGATCTGTTTTTATTGTTAAAATTCGAAGTTTAAATTAATCCATATTCAACGTTATTGGCGTCAATATAATTAAAGGCCAACATAAAGGTATCAAAGACAAGGTTAAGGTAGGCTCTCAGCTAAGAATGTTGATTAAGAAATGGTTCTTACCTTTAATTATAAATAGAACAGAATTCGGTCAAGGGTAGAATTTGTGACACGATTTGTTTTAGGATTTCGACTCGAGACGAACAGCCGCGGTTTCCTGTAATTGTTTTTGTACTTTTTTAATTCGCACTTATCAAAGAATAGGAAGAATAATCGATGGGATGATTAGCAGCAAAAATGAATAAATGAACTAAGTTTGATGGTACGGTTCACGACAAGTACTTGTTTACATGTGCTTTGAAAATAACTATTGTTTACAGGGAAGCAGCCCGAGATAGTGTGTTCCTCAGACGAGAGGCTTTTACGAAGAACATCTGTCTATGGGAATATTTGACGCACTGAAAGGAAGGTGTTTGGGGTATAATCGTTAAATAAAGAAAATTATAGAATTTGGTCAACGAAATACAATGCTCTAACAAATGAGACAACACAAGAAAAAATAATTATAAATCTATTAACACGTATTCGTTTTTTTTTATTAAAGTATCGAAGATGTTATTAAGATGTTTCTTGAATTTTATTCAACACACAAAGCTGTAAACTCCGTTTTCACATCTATTATCTCATCCAATAGTGACAGCATTTTTAATCTTAAACTAGAATATTTTATGGTGCTTTCTACATTAATGTAAAATTTACTCGTAATAATATTCCGTTTGAAATGATAAATGAGTTTATGCTATTTTTTAAAGCTGATTCTTTTCTTTATGCGTAAAAATCACTGCCATTCTTCACTAATATTCTTAAGCAAATAAATAAAACGAATGATTCTTCTTCATTTACAATTGTAGCAGTTTTTATTATCATGAAAACAATGAATTTTCCATATCCTCTTACAGTAAAAATAATTATCAATAATTGCTAGTAAAATATTAATAAATCAATTAATCTTACATAAATATTTTAAATATATTTATTTAAAATCGTACTGTTTTAGTCGATTGAACAATATAACAGATTTGGGAACAATTAATTTTAAAGTAGGTGGAATTTTTTACTTTAACGACATCAGATGTATTACCAATTAACGTCTTTTGTAATCGAACGATCTCATTATTTTTACAAGACGTATGAAAGGTGATAACGTACGTACAAACGTATAGCGACTAAGCGTAAAATTATTATAGAAATAGAATGTAGATTCGATTACGGTTAAACACATAATCTCAATTTTGATTCAATATAGAATAGGTGTTTCACTTCTTAAATAGAATCACCTATATCTCTATTTATTATTCTAATCCTTGCAATAACTCCGACCTCATGTATTATGGAACTAAGGTGAATAGTAATAAAGATTTCTGATTAAATTTACTAGATTTCGCGGCGGCTTTATTTTCCGAAGAAACTTTAGTGTTTTCTGATAGTCCAACTAGAAGAACTTCAGGACTATGGGATTGTTTTTTCCGAGTTCAACTTTTATCCCATGTATCTTGTTCCTAACTATCCATGAATATCATATGCTCAATTAATTATTTACGATATGCATTATTATTATGTAATGAGACCCCTTTTTTGAGTGATGATTAAAGCGTCAGATGTTAACCCAGAATTGAAGTCGATTAAACCATGTGATTTCTGGACGTAGATTTTCTGTCTTTTCACTGAAATAGAAAATATAGACGTGACATATCACCCCAATGAAGGAGGATAAGTTCGCACAATGTAATTAGATGTATCGGGACGAGCTCTGTATCGTCTACCTATTGGTCTGTCTCTTTCATACGCGTACGATAGTAACCTGTCTTTCTGATATTTTCTGTAAATAGGCTATTTTGAATTAACCTTTTTATATGAAAATCGGCGAATCGAACTTAGGTTTCCGACAAGTGTATAATGGATTACATACACGTTTCGAAAAGTGAAAATATAACATTGTTTGCCGCCGGTATTCGGCATCAATTAAAAAGGATTGATATGTCGTAAAGCAGACTAAAAATAAGACAAAAATAAAATGATTAAAGTAACTGGCCTGCTATTTATTCTTTGAGGCCATTATTTAAATTTTAAAATGTTTTTCATCATTGTTCATCGGAAGTTAGCGTTTCTCTTTTATTTCCTTCTTTTTTTTTGAGCTGGACAAAAGCCGACGGCTTTGCGGAAGTCAAGAATTTGCGACACGATTTGTTGACTGTTTAGACTCAAGACGAACAGTCGTCATTTCCTGAAAGTCCTTGGAACGTAATCATTAAATAATCAAATTGTAGAATTCGTCGAGGAAATTCCATTGCCTCAAGAGCGAATGAGTCAACCAAGTAGAGAGATAATTGAAAATCCATTTACATTTCTTCCGCCTTTCACCCGTTCGTTCCTACTTATTTAAGTCATCGTAGATTTTAGAACACTTATTGCAATGGTGTTACAAATAAATCACTTGACAACACAGTGTTTCACGTCTGTAACAACAGCAACTTTCAGCTATTCACCTTATAGAATAAAATGTAGTATCTGTTCGGATACTTTATTCATCTTTTTCCCTTCATGGAAATATAAGAAAACACCTGTAACTAATTATAGGCACTAACTCCGATTCATGATTGTTCAACTAAGAGAATCCCGAAATAAAATAAGTCCTATGCTTAATCCTATGCTTAATCCTATGCTTAATCTGGATTTGGTTTTAGGTATTCCGGAGCTCTCTTTGTGACTGGACTCGAACACCATCAATTCAGGAGAGGTCGGTCTGTGGATTGCGTAATCCTTTATTTCCTTTATAAACAACTTTCAAGTAATATACAGACAATTATTAAGCAAACGCAATTAAACAAAATAATAAAAAATTCACTGAAAGACGCATGCTAAAAACACAGTAAAATTTAGATACTTAAATTAATTAATTAATTAATTAATTAATAAAGATAAACAAAAATATTTTAAAGATATTAATATATTCCTATTTATCTCCAGTAAAAAAAAAAGGGGGAAATAAAATGAAACTATGAAAAATATCTAAAATGTTAAGAACAAGATATGGCGTTTTCCTACTGCACACACAATATCTCACTTGGGAAGAATGTTAGTTAGTTTGTATGTCTTGGCTGTGGAAAGAATGATCATTGAGTGGTTCTAAATTCATATCAAGTTTCAGATGTTGGTGTTGAGTCCCATAATAAATTTTGGTGTATATTTTCATCCGTGTTGTTTTCCTTGAAATTGAAGTCTATGAACGTATATTTTATGTTGTATATGCTGTGATTTAGGATTAGTACGCACGGCCTTTGTATGGCGTGGGAATTTATATATGTTTTATTTTTAATTATTGTAAATCCAGACGAAATTCAGAGTCTATTTTACCGATGTAGTTGTCTTTTGCATATCTGGTGCAGTATATTAGGGTCGACTATTTAATATTATCTAAAAGAAAGATCCAGATTGTTCGCAATGGCCGTACACACAACATAACATTAATGCGGATGTTTACCAGAGTGCGACACAGGGAGCTTCACTATTTGCAATCTCCATAAAGCCATAAAGATGGCTATATTTACTGATAACACAACAACGTATTCTCGACATGAGTGTAAATTGAACATATACACATGTTCAAGTCAATAGTAAAATTCTTAGAAAAGTGGAATCGTTTAAAAATGGATAGTTGTATTCAATACTACAAAGACAATTTTTTTACCAATTATAAAAAAACAAAAAACAATTTCGAACCATTGATTGACAGAGATGGTAAAACCCTTCTGGAAGAAAAGTCAAACGTTTGAACTCATCAGCCTAACAGTCACAGACAACACGAAAGACACTGTCAAGTCTGCTGCAAAGAAAGTGAGATCCCTTTACCGAATTAGTAAACTTCTCAAACCTGCCAGTATTCCATATCTCTATAAAGTATAGAGTAAGTCGCCCATGCATCGAGTATTGTTGCCACATCTGAGCTGGAACACAAACCACTTACGTCTCCTTTGTCGACAAAGCGCAAGAAAAAGTCTCAAACCTAATAGGTCTCGCACTGTCTATCAGGATCTAGGCTCTATTTACTCGCTGAAATGCTGTATCCCTGTTATTCGATGAAATAATAAAAATGCTGTTTTACGTGTTATCCCATGAAATCACTGCGTGTGTATCTCCTTAACGTATTTATCCTCGACATACCCAACAAAATCCAACGTAAACATCCTCAGATGTTGGAAGACTCTTTACTCTAATAAATTCTTTCATTGAACTGCTTGCATTTGGGATTCTCCGCCTTGTCTCTGTTTCCCAGATTATACAAACATTCAGCAATTTAAATGTAAAGTAAATAAATATTCTTATGCACAGCTCCTCACTCTGGGTGTATTTTTAAATGTGTCCTCTAATCACACTAGCTGCTTACGCCTCTATGGAAATATGTCTGAGGTGAACATACGTCATACAAAATAAAAGTAAAAATCAACATTTGTGGTCATCGCAACTGAAAGATTTGAAATTAAATGTTGATGCCAACAGGTGTGAGCGTGTCGTTGCCATTGTGTTGTGTTGCTATATTTTGTATTTTGCTTTGTTGCATATTTTTAGTATCTTGAGACTTTTAGATACTATCCTTCCATCGGCGAAAATAAGCTCAAATTTAAGTTAGCCCATTTCCATTGAAAAGTGGGTCGCATGTCAAACGCTAATGCGATTCGCTAATCAGCGCATAATTGTATGTTTGATATTATCAGTATATATATATATATATATATATATATATATATATATATATATATATATATATATATATATATATAAAGAGAGAGATAGGTATAGCTTTTTCTTCTTTTTCTGTCTATTTCTCTCTGTACATTTGCCAATAAAAATAGCTTGTGTTCTAAAATTGTTGTTAATGCTAAGGCACGAACAGCCGCCTTTGTAGAGATTGTTTTTACAAAACACCTTTACATCCATTATATGCGTTTCTCGTGCGCCTGCGCACTGATGTACATGCGTGTTTTCTATGTTTGAAGACGACTTCATTAACAATCAACGTGATCTGGAATTATCACGAGAATCGCCACCAGCAATGACTTTTATGATTACGCCTGCTGTCGGCATGCTCGTTGTGTCGACTTGAATTACAGGCTTTGAAACCCCTGATTAATTCTTGCAACTTTGCCGGCGTCATGGATTTACCACTGGTTTCAGTCGTGTCGAATTCTACTTTGTTATTTCTATGGCCGTCATTGTTAGCGAACAAGTCGAGAGAATTGTCTTCTAATTGCCGCCGATTCTGCTGAGAGAAAAAGGTTTTGCTTTCATCAGTAAAGCATTAGCTTCCATGCATTATTCTTTAAACTTTTTTTAAATGTTAAATCTGTATATTTTAATATAAAAAGAATGAGTGCAGTTACTTGAACATGGCTTCTTATGTAAGGAAGAAACAATAAAACAGCATATTCAATGTATGTGTCTGCTTATCCGATTTTCCATCATTATTCAAAGTAGACCTAAAAACCGCGCCCCTTCGTTTTTGAATACGACACAAAACCAGCTGCCAAAAGTGGACACTCTGGATTGTGACAAAAATAAAGATGTTCCCAATTTAGAAGAACGCCTCTACCAACAATCGAGAACAGAAAATATGAAACTCCAGAACAGATATCAGTTAAAAGCCCAAGTACCTAAAATCTGTGTCACTCAGAAATCATGGTACTATGGAGATAGTTGATGAGAAAAACAGAAACATTTGGATTAAGATAATCCATGTATTAATATATGTATTGTTTTCAATGTAAGATCCACTAGAAAACCGACCAAACGTTATATAGTGATGAACACGAAACCTTGTGTATTCTCCGAGTAATAAATCTTTTTTTTTCATACACTTTTGCTACTAACCGTTTCCCATTCGCCTTTATTTACGTCATCATTTTATTTTCCTTTTATTACACGGCTACAAGTAAATAAAACAAATACAAAAATAATGTTCTATACAGTAAAAGTCAATGTACATATGCCCGGTCCCTTCAATAATCAGGTCTATAAATGTAATATTTAGAAGCAACGAGCGCAACACTTTTTCTTGATAATAACTGATAATAATGATAAAAATGCATTTAAAATAGATACAGAAAATAGTTATTTACTCAGTAGAAGTAGTCACACATGCCATCATCAACGATTCCTCTTTGAGAACAACTTGTTATGTTCTCTGGTGTCTTAGTTACAAGTCTCTCCAGATTTCTAGTACTCTCACCTATTTCTAACCTTTACAGATGAATTTACGTAATCGTAACAGCCGCTTACCATTGACTTCTCGTTGACAGCAACTATTGGTCTTCACTGGAATGTGGATGGCAATAGGCCCTCTCAAAATCCCAGTTCTCTTAACACTCATCTACCGGAGGTCTGGCTAGTGCTTTCTCCTCTCGCTCTTTCCGTCCACCTTAACCCTCACTTATTTGGTGTAGAGTCATTTATGGCGACATACACACGCACACAAAAAATCAGGGGGTGAAAGGCAGGGACAAGGGTGCAACTTGCAACTACAAAGTTTCAGTTTTCATGATTTCATGTGATGGTCCTTTATGTTTTGTACCTGTAGCAGTTTCTATATGGTTTCTATATGGTCGGTTTGTGCGTGTAACTCATATGTGTTAGTTTCCGCATTCAATGGTTTTCCTTAATATTTCAGTCGTTTTCATTATTAAGACTTGTTTTTTGCTTAGCTTCTAACCACATGCCTCCCTGATCTCATATTTCGTAGTCTCTCATCCACTGTGGCGGTCGCCTCTCTCTACTTGGCCTCTGAGGTGTCTCGTCCTCCTCCTGTTGCCGCACATTCCCCTCCATTGCTTCGGCTTCCACTGGTCTGATGTCGAAAATATGCCTCGGTACTCCGTCCACCACGATCTTGTTTCTAGTGTTCCTCACAGTCACGTGACCTCTACTCCATTGTGTGGTGCAGCGCGCCCCCAGTGGCTTCACCCATACCTCAACCCCGAGTTTAATGGTCTCTGTGGCCTCTTCCTCTCTGCTTGCCGGCTCAACCCTGGGATGTCTCCAGGAATATACGAACGTTGACAGTTGCGGAACCGTCTCTGGCACTTGTCCCAATCGAGGCGACATATTATACCAGTAGACAGCTTGCTCAAGTGAGGTGCCTCCTCTCTCCGCAACTGTCTTTATGGTTCGGTGGTTTCTCTCCACGATCTCGTTGCCACTGGGTCTGTAGGCAGCTCTGAAAACTTGTTGGATATTCCACCTCCTCATTACTTCCGTCACTGCTACTGACTTGAATGCGGTCCCGTTGTCGGTTAACAACTCTTCCACGAGATCTCGCTCCAAAAACACCTCATCGAGGATTGCCGCTATTTCATTGCCTGTTCCTCCACGTAGCTTCTTCCATAGGGTAAATCGCCTGGGCCCGCAGTCAATCATGGTCATGTAAAGTCCACCCCTGTAATGGGTGACATCGCATGCCAGTCTCTCCCAGGTCCCACTCACCCCCAATTGACCAGCTTCATGCGTGCTTGGAGCAGGATCAATCGACTGACATCTGTCGCATGTCCTGACCACTTGCCTCACTTGCTCCTTGGTGACACTTGGGGCGACTTTTTTCACCAAGTACCACGTCCTCTCTACCCCGATATGGTGCAGATTGTGCAGCTCTCGCACGCCAACATCATCTAGATCCGATGCAGCAACAACATCTTTCTTTGGCAAAAGCCAACTCTTCTTCACTCTCGTGTTCTTCTCAGAAGCCACCATGTCTACGCGAAGCTTCAAACAAAACTCCTGCATCAGCTCAGCTAGCATTCCAAGCCTGCGCTTCACTAACATCTCTGCTGCCCCTTTCGTTCTTATCTTTTTTTCGCTTGAAATGATGGACTTTAGCCAAGCAAATACCGTGGCAGAGTCTGTTTTGATGCAGATGTCACGAAGTTCCCATTTCAAGACCAGATTTACCCCTTTGATTACCGTATCTAATTCCGCTACATTGATGGGGCTGACATAATTTTTCTTCCTTAACCAGGCCGCATCTTCTGCAACCACTCCTCCAACTTCCAAAACGACCCTTGTTGCAATGCTGCTTGCATCACACCACACGACTCCATCCAATGTTCGCGGTACGTTTCAGGTTCCCCGGACTGGGTCTTGCCGTTCTGCTTCTTTCAGGAGCTCTTCCATCATAGCGGCCGTTCTTCCTCCTACTTTATCATTCCATCCTCTTTCTTCGGCATGCCTCTTTATGTAGCTGCATGCTGGTCTAAGCCAGCTAGCAACGGAGTAATGTCCGATCAACTTCCCGCATAGGGAAAAATGTTCCCGTCTGTTCCCCCTGCGAAACTCTAGGCTGCCCGACGCACCTCGTTTCAGCCTTAGCCCCAAAGCAGCCCCTCCATCTAATTTTTCAGGCGCTTTGGCGACCAAACCAAACCTCTTCAAATGAGCCACCACCTCCTTGGCAGTTACAAGAGTCTCATTCACCAGAATGTCGTCTGTGTATGAACTCACTGCCCCATCTCCTTTTCCCTTTGTCTCCAGAATCTTCCTGAGGATAGTTGACATGATCTTGGGTGCCGAATTCAACTCGAACCCCACTCGCGTAAGGCAGTAGGTTTTGCCTTTGTGCCTGACTAACTGGTATTTCCAGAGCTTCTTGGCGATGTGGAGTTGCAAATAGGCAGATTTTAGATCTACCAACGCCTCCATTCTCTAATGGTCTCACTGCACACATCTACGGTGTCGCCTCCAGTATGGCAATTAACATGTTGTTCAGCTCTCGGAAATCCAGGACCGGTCTTACTTTCCCTTTAGTTGGTTGCAGAACGGCCATCAACGGCAAAATACCCGACCCAACGTCATCCGTCCAAGGCAGCAGTATACCATCCTCAATCCATCGGTCCACTTCTTGTTCAAACTCCTTTCTCGCCCCTCCTCTAAGCGAATTAGTGTAGCACGCCACCCTGTTTGTCAGCGATGGCGCTTGATGTCTCCATGCCTACTCCACCGTCCACTGCTCCCCGTCGATTTCTGCTCGGAAGTCTTGATCTTTGATCGACATTTTTCTTTCCTCCCCGGCCATGTTGGTCCCTCCGGAAGCTTGCTCTGTCGCTGCGCACTCAGCTAGACCGAACCTCACGTTGTTGCCTGTGATGGTAACGCCTCCAAGTCGGCATTAAAAGGCTTAATCATGTTGCTTAAGCCAGCGTTTGCCATCGCCGAAATAGTTGAACTTCCGTAATGGGGGTTCACTTCTTACACACACAAAAAAGGATTATAATTTCAGTCTATTTATTGCCGAAGCGTGCACTCTCCTGCCCGATCTGGAATCGCTCAGCACCGAGAAATGAAGCTCATTTTGTAGTTTCCAGCTTCACGCGCACACGAGATTATGCGAGAACGCACGTAATAAAATGCTGGCCGCCATCTTTGTTTTTCGTTTTCTCGGCCTGAACTCACTCGCTGAGAACCCACGGTAATACGTGTTTTTTTCTTAGCTTCTAACCACACCTTCTTTAACTTATCAAAAAAGGTGAGGAAAGAGAGTGAGTTTTGTATTCTTTTCTAATCGAATAGTTTCGTTTGAATGACTTCAAGAAATAAAATAAAATAAAATTTCATGAGCGAACAACGTCCTCTAGTATATATATATATATATATATATATATACAGAGAGAGAGAGAGAGAGAGAGAGAGAGAGAGAGAGAGAGAGAGAGAGAGAGAGTAGCGTGTGCGTTATTTATTTTGTGTGTCACGCTTACATTCAAGTGACTGTCGTTTAATTGTTATGGACTTCCATTTCTTGTAATAAATAATTTTTCGTGAAAGTCAAGCCAGGGGGACCACAGATTAAAGCTCAGACGAGCACTTGCCATGAAAATAACGATAAATAACAGACAGGCTCGCAACGTCTCTTTTGTGAGAAAGAGATTGTAGGGAAGAGAAAATAGCATTCCTCACTAGGTCACGACGTCTATATTGAACTCTGTCAAGGTGTAAAAAGCTGCTTCTATGAGCTCCTGTCGATATGTGGAAACAGTACTTCATCCTTGGACAGAATTATCGCTTATACAGGTAGAGAATTACATCAGCAGTAAGATTTCCAACTGCAGCGGTAGAACCATCCACGTCTTTTCTAACAGCCTTGGCAACGGATTTGATGTACATGTTCCATCTCAGATCAGGGGTAAAGGTCAGACCCAGAAACTTATCAAAACATAGAGCCTTCCTAAGACGAGAGCTATTCATTTCAATTGATGCCAGGCAGGTATCAGAGCGTTGATGATGGAAAGACAGAAGCCTCGTTTTAGATGTATTAAAAGTAACCAGCCGTCTCGTTTTCCATTTCACTACGTGATCAAAATCCGAGGAGAGAGAATCAGAGAGAACTTGGAAGTTTACAGCCTTTGGAGTGTTGCCATAAATGATAGTGTCGTCAGCATAAATGCCTACAAATGATCTTAGGATGTGATTTGGGATATATTTGATGTAGATCAGAAAGAGAGTTTGACCTAGAATGTGGCACTCCAGCATTAATTCTGTGAGCTTCTGATTTCTGCCCATCAACCACTACTTTTATGATTCTATCAGAGAGAAATGATTTAATAATTGAAAATACATTTCCAGATACACCATAACTGGAGATTTTGTGAAGTAACCCTTTGTATTCAGAGGGGGATATCTGAAGTTTTAAATACTGACCCTACTGATGAGGTTTTCCCAAGGTGTTGGGAAGCAATTCTCCTTAAGACAACGCTTAAATAGCTTTGTAAGTATAAAATTTGTTCTGGTTGAAGCTTTTGAGCACTATAAGAGGAATGTCGTCGAGCCCAGTTGGAATAAAGGTTATTGATTCGCTTGGCAACATCAAGCACATTTGTATGTCGCATAGCGTGTTTTCAGACACAGGAGAAAATACGGTTGGTTGGCGGCTCCTAATCGCATAGGGTAGAATTATCTGCAAAGTTTTTGGCAAAGAGTTTGACTTTGTCCGACGCTGGCGAGATTACCGCAGGTCCATTGATGATGGCTGGTACAGTGCACACACTTCTATTTAATACCCTGTTTGTTATTTGCATAAATTGATGGAAATTAAGCCGCTCCTCAACTACTTTGGACTTGACGGACTGAGAATATAACTTTCTTTATTACTCTTTTACAGTGATTGCTGGCATTCCTGGAGGCGGCTTTAGTCTACGTACATCTATTACGTTGAAAGCAATGGGAATAGTGATTTCTGTGCGTAATGGTAGCAGTACATTCTGGAGAGAACCACGGCTGGCCATTAAATTTTTGTTGGAATAATTTGGAGGGTATAAAACTTTCTATAACTTCAATTAATCATTTCGTCAGGTCTGATACTATGGAGGACACGCTCTTTTTAAACATGAAACGCAGAGGTAAATCTGATATAAATGTACGAAAATTATTCCAGTCAGCCATAGAGTATCAATCATGCTGTACGATGGAGAGGCATGTCGGAGGACTTATAACATTTTGTTTTTATCTTAACTGAAACAACCGAGTAGTCGGAAGATCTCAAGGGGGGGGGAGAACGGAAGATGAACATAACTCAGAGCAAGTTGTGAGAAAAAGGTGTACGAGACTTGCATACTGACTATCAGTGTCGAGCTCACGGAGTGGTTCGTGAACAATCTGAGTGGGGTGATAACCAATGGAGAAATCGTGACAGAACCTCACCTCATAATCTGTCTTGTTTGAGTGGACTAACCATTCAACATTGTAAACATCGCAGTCTCCACAGACGCGAATGTTAGCCGAATGATAAGCAAACAGGTTGTGATCAATTTGCTCTTAAAGATAGTAACTCCACTGTTATGGAGGCGATAGAGGGCAAATATAAATGCAGTGGTGTGAGCAAGAGCAATCTGAAAGCACATATAGGACAAGATAGGGTCTTCTTTGGAGATGTTCCCACCACATGTAAAGCCATCTCGAATATAGAGATGGCATGCATATTCCATGCCCATGACAATTTTACTAGTCAGATTTAGATGTTAAATTATAATATCCTTTAATTATGATCTCATCTACGGAAATAATCGGACCAATAGTCGCTTAGGAAGAAGAGGTTTCGTTTGGTCTCCTGTAATTAGATTTAAACCTCTGGAAAGTCGGAACGTAGACCCACGATGATGGAGAAGGAGACATGGTAGTGGGCGTCTACGTTGAAAATGTTATATATATATATATATATATATATATATATATATATATATATATATATAGCATTTAAGCCAGCGTTGCCCGGGTGTTTGGAGGTGTGTGTTGAGCAAAAAATAAAATTAAAAAAAAAGTGGTAGTAGGAAGGCAGGCTCGAACCCGTACCGCGAAGGAGGAAAAGAACAGAGAAAAACATAACGTCTTTACTGATAAAACCACGCTATATATCTGTATGTATATGCGTGGGCACATACCAGTGCTTGAGGGAGTGTGTGTATGTATCTTTGCAGATGCATATAACGAGAGCATATGTGTGTGCATATGTGTATGCGTGTATGCATGTATATCTGTGTACATGCATGGATGTGGGGACGTGCATCTGTTGGTATGTATATGTATGCGGAGGTTTACGCCGGCGCTCCCGTGTGCACCCACATCTAACAATAAAAAAAACACTAATGAAAATGAAAATATTATGTATATGACCCTGGGAATGAGTTTATGCTCATATCTATGTATAATCATGTCTACATCGAACGAAAGTATTGCGTCTATATACCCACAATTGAACTTGACGAATATGTTTATACCAATAACTGTCTGTGTATCTGGGTGTGTATGTGTGTGTATGCACGCATGTGTACATCCACGCGAGCGTCCATGTGTACATGGGGCACCGATGTATATGTGCACGTGCCTATGTATACGTGTGTGGATGTGAGAGTATATGTGTCCGCTGCCTGCTGTCCACATACGTGTGTGAGAGCGTGCAGCTGTGTATACATGTCGATATATGTGTTCACGAGTATTAGTATCCGTATGTGCGCATGCGCTTGCATGTATGCGTGGGGGTGCAGGTGCGCATATAGTCCCGTGTATACGCCTCCTTGGGGGTATGGGTGTCGATGTGTGTATGTATCTGTGTATGAGCGCATCCATGCTTACGCACATGTACCCAATTTAGCACCTTAAGGAAAATTTGACGTCAGCGGGAGCGGCGTGGGTGTCTATGCAGGGCGGAGATGTATGTGTACATGTGAACGTTTCTTTAAGTATATATGTGTGTACGTGCGCATGTGTGTGCTCGCGCGCGGCCGCTAGCTAACCCTCTCCAAACAATTAACAAAAAATAAAAACCAAATAAATAAACCGAATCATAGCCCCCCCCCCCCCGCCTCCGAACCTAAGCGAACACCCAACAGGTCAAGACATACTTATCAAGAAATCATCTCACCAACGAGACGCCAAAACTTAAACATTAAGACTCGAATTTTAAAGTAACCCCCCTCCTCCCACCACCACATATTCCCCTTCCTCCTCGATGTATCCCTATGCCCTCAGCCACACCAGAAATGAACTTCCCAGACCCTCCCCACAAGGTCATTAAACTCCAAAACTAAAACATTACCGACATACCAAGATCCCCCTCTCCCACCTTTCCCCCTTGTTCCCTCCATCTTTTTTCCGCTCTTCTCGCACCACTCCCCTGACATCATAACGAACGTTTCTGTAAAAGTCTGAGGAAGCTACAGAGGGCCAAAAAAAAAAAAACGGCAGGGTATCTGAAACAATAATGTAACTTAACAGAAAGATACGGTAATAAAAAATAAAACGTATATATATATATATATATATATATATATATATATATATATATATATATATATATATATATACTAGTAGAAGTAAGCAGAAAGGGTTGTAATCAACTGAATTCCTTTTAGTACACTGACAAAAATGCTTTAACAGATATAACAATAAAAAGGTTATGTAAATGTTTTTAAAAAGACACGTAATCACGTGAGCAGGATTTTTTCCTTCTTTTGACACGATAACAAGTAACGTTCTTATTTTTTATTATTTATCTATTTATCTATTTTCGAAAGAGTGCCACGTGCAAGTGGAGAAGGAAAAAATCAGAGTTATGCAAAATTTGTGTCGAGAATTGTCTAAAGTTCCGATTTTTATTTGCTTTCACTTTAATAAGAACGTGAATTTATGAGGTGAATTTATTCGACACAATATGATTCAACTAAAACAAAATAAATAAAAGCTAACGTGAATTAAGATTAAAGTTAAGGTGTTATTGTGGACCCTCACACCTTTTAAAAAACCTTGTTAAACTTTGTGACATATTTACATTCTATGGAGGTCAGGCGAACACCCAATAATTTTGTTATATCATATTTCTCCAAACTGAAACATAATTATCAAAATATACTTACGCAAATAGATATGAAAAGTCTTTGTTAAAGTTTGTGCCATATTTACATGGAGTACAGGCGCGAATGCAGATCCCACATCCCTTTACCATCCCTATTTAAGTTGAAACATACTTATCAAAGTATTCTTATGTACATCTATATCAAAAACCCTTGTAAACGTTTTTATTTTCATTTTTTATTCCATACGTTGGAGGCCAGGCGCGAACGCAGACCCCACAATTTTTACGAACCACCGTTCTGCCAGATCAAACATACCCATTCCCGATCCTCGATACATCTTCTATCATTATATGTAATCAGTTTTTTTAAAACAGTCAACCATATAGGAGCCTATTCGTGACCACACACACACACACACACACACACACACACACACACACACACACACACACACACACACACACACACACATTCAGCTTTATATTATAGATATATTTGTTTCGGTATATATATTTTGGTTTCGATTTCTGATTCAAGCTGATGCACTCAAATCATATGGATATATATATAAATATATATATATATATATATAAATATATATATATATATATTTTAAATCACAACTTTATAATATATAAGAATCGATATAAAACTGGCTCTATAATAATATGAACGAAATCTGCATGAATTAAATTATTTAAGCGTATTTTACGACCAATTTACACCGGGTGTCCCTGCTAGCTTAGATAAATAATTTTGTAGCTTTAGCAAAAGTGCTACAATAATATTTATTTCTTTTCACAATTGCTTACCGTAATTGCGACTGACGATCTATACCAAAAAATCACAGAACATAGTTGTTTTTATAAAACATCGAATGAAATTAACATTCTTCTACTCGAACAACTGGCACGTTTCCTGTATAAACACTAAATTCTGACTTTATAACCGATAATCAACTTGGCAGATAATTCTATTTTCTAAACTGTAAAAAAAAATTTTTTTAATTGAGCATAAAGTTGATATTCTGCCATTGTAAATATAATTAACGGTTCATGTTGATAGTAAGGTAGTTGAACAAAAATTAAAACGAATTAATGATTAATTAAAAACATTTTTTTTACATAGGCATCACCACATTATCAAGGCCAAGAGGCCACTAAAGGATAAGGGTTAAAGAGTGTACAGTAGAAGTTGGACAATATAGTAATCATTAGTAATGAAAATTTGGTAAATTTGATAACTTATATGGAACGGCTCATCAAGAACTTATTTACGTTAGACTTGA
The DNA here is from genome assembly GCF_053919585.1 of Euprymna scolopes. Taxonomy (NCBI): domain Eukaryota; kingdom Metazoa; phylum Mollusca; class Cephalopoda; order Sepiida; family Sepiolidae; genus Euprymna; species Euprymna scolopes. Next base: position 74,022,678 of record NC_136505.1, on the reverse strand, counting down.
AGACAACCATATTGTAGTCAGCCGGAAAGCAGGAAAACGGAAGACAATTCCACAGGCGTGCAGTTCTAAGAAAGAATCTTTGTTCATGGAATCTACGTTTAGGTTTAGGCACAGATAAAGAGTGGGGAGAATTATTGATAGTGTTTACAGCTAGAGGAGTGTTTCTTGTGAAAGTTTGGCGAGGGGGTACCATAGATTGAAGCTCATTCCATGAAAATAACGATACATCAGAGACAAACTCGCAACATCTCTTCTGTGAGATAGAGGTTGCAGCGAAGAGAAAAGGACATCTCCTACGAGGCTACGAAGTCTATTTTGAACTCTATCAAGGCAGGACAAGTCCTTTCTAGCAGCTCCTGCCCAGATGTGGCAACAGTATTCCATCCTTGGACGTACCTGGCTCTTATATAGATAGAGAATAGCATCAGCAGTGAGATATTTACCGGATCGATAGAAAGACCCACCATTTTTCCAGCGGCTTTGGCAACAGATTTGATGTACGTGTTCCATTTAAGATCAGGAGTAATGGTCAAGCCCAGAAGCTTGTCAAAACTTGAGGCCTCCTGAAGACGAGAGCCATTCATTTCAATTGATGCCAGATGTGGATTAGAATGTTGATGATGTAAAGAGAGAAGCTTGGTTTTAGATGCATTAAAAGTAACCAGCCACTCCTTTCCCCATTGTACTACGTGCTCAAGATCAGAGGAGAGAGAATTGGAGAGAACTTGGTTGTTTACTGTCTTAGATGTGCTACCATAAATGGTAGTGTCGTCAGCATAAATTTCTACAAATGATGTAAGGATGTGATTTTGAAGATCATTAATGTAGATCAGGTAAAGAGCCGAGCCCAGGATGGACCCCTGAGGGACACCGGCATTAATACTGTGAGCTTCTGATTTTTGCCCCTCAACTACTACTCTTATGAACCTATCAGAAAGAAATGATTTAATAATCGAGAAGACATTTCCAGCAATACCATAGCTAGAGATCTTATGAAGTAAACCTTTAGGCCTTAGATATGTCAAGAGCAATTGCCCTAGAAAGGTTGCCTCCGTCGAGAGATTCACTAATCCTATGAGATATAACTGTAAGCACATCTGCTGTAGATCTAGCAGAACGGAAACCATATTGAGTGTCACTAAGAAGGTTATTTTTGTTGAGATAGTTGATTACTTCTGTATTTAACACAGATTCTAGCAACTTACTCATGACGCACAGGAGACTTATTGGCCTGTCCTGAGAGGGGATGAGCGATCACCTGAATTCTTAAATACAGGGCATACTGATGAAATTTTCCAGGGAGATGGGAAACCATTCTCCTTAAGACAATGTTTAAACAGTTTTGTAAGTATGGGCGCTAGTTCAGGTTGAAGTTTTTTGAGTACTATAATTGGAATACCGTCAGGGCCAGTTGCTTTACTGGAATCAATGTTTTTGATTAGCTTGGCAACATCACGTACAGATATACGTATATCACATAGCGTGTTTTCTGATACAGGAGGAAATATTGGGAGTTGGCGGCCTTGATCGAAAGGGTAGAATTAGCTGTAAAGTTCTTGACAAAGAGTTTGGCTTTGTCTGATGCTGACGAGATTACCTCAGGTCCATTGATAATAGTTGGGATGGAGCACACGCTTCTGTTCAGGATTCTGTTTGCTATTTGCCAAAACTGGTGGGAACCAAGCCGCTGCTCAGCTACTTTGGACATAACAGATTGAGCATACAACTGTCTTGCATTCTTTATTACTTTCTTACAATGGTTGCTGGCAGTCCTGAAAGCGGCTTTAGTTTCCATACATCTATTACGTTGGAAACAGTGGAAAAAGTGATTTCTGTGCGCAATGGCAGCAGCACATTCTGAAGAGAACCATGGCTGGCTGTTATGTTTTTGCTGAAATTTTTTCGAGTGTATGAAACGGTCAATACCAACAATTAACCATTCCGTCAGGTCTAATACTATAGAGGACACATCCTTTTTAAACATGGAATGCAGAGGTAGATCAGATATAAATGTACGGAAGCTATCCCAGTCAGCCTTAGTGTATCGATATACTGTACGATGGAGAGGTACGTCTGGGGACTTATTACATTTCATTTTTATCTTAATTGATACAACAGAGTGGTCGGAAGAGCCAAGAGGCGACAGAACAGAAACTGAACATAGTTCAGGGCAAGTTGTGAGAAACTTTTTTGCCTCATGGAGTAATAATCAGTTTCAATCGCTGTTGTTGTTGTACTTGCTGCTGTTTTTGTTGTTGTTGCTCTTGTTGTTTAGTCAACAAAGTATTGTCTTCTGTTTGAACGGCTCTAGCATTAACTAAATTAATTGTATTAGTATTTCGTCAGAAAATAATTTGATTTAATTGTTGCAGATGTTTTTATGTTACAAATATATATTTTTGATATAAAATACATAACAGAATGATTTGCGAATTGGGTTGAATTTGTTTTTTCTACCGCAATTTCTCTATTCAACTTCTCTCTCTCTCTCTCTCTCTCTATATATATATATATATATATATATATATATATATATATATATATATACATACATACATACATACACACAGTGTATCACAAAAGCAGGTAGACTCCTCAAATTTCGTCAAATATTTAAGTATAGCTCTTCATGGGACAACACGGAAAAAATGATTTTTTGACACAATGAGAAGTAGTCTGTCTGTAGCATACATAACAGAGTTTATTTATTTTCCTCTAACTCAAAATATACCCATTAAAAGCTAAATTCCTGGCAACAAAAGTGAGTACCCCTTCTCAAAAGTTGTCACTATTAACATAAAACATGTCAATTTTCAATATTTTGTGTGGCCACCATCATTACCCAAAACTTCCTTTACTCTACTGGCCATGGAGTTTACTAGAGCCCCACATGTAGCCACTGGAACGCTCTTCCACGCTTCAATTACGACGTCGATGAGCTGGCGGATATTTGAGACTTTGCGCACCTCCACCTTCTGATTGAGGATCCCCCCAGATGTTCTATTAGGTTCAAGTCTGAAGACATGCCTGGCCAGTCCATCATATATGTGTCGATAAACAAAATATATGTTTATTCATAGTTGAACATTTTGCTAATTGCATTTCATTTCCACTCATGATATGAGCCATTATTGAAAATCCATGGATTAAGGAAATAAATATAATTCTTCTCCATATATTCCTTGTTTCAAACAATAAATTCTTCACTTGAATGTATTTCATATATATTTTTATCTACAAAATTTAACTTTAATCATAACACACACACACACACACACACACACACACACACATATATATATTCAGTATTTTATCTAAGTTAGTTAAAACGTTTTTATTTTATTCTAAGTCAGTTAAAAATTTTCATTTTATTTTTATTTTATTTTATCTAAGTTAGGGTTTTATCTTAAGTTTCTGCATTACAGCATATCTGTCTATAATAGATATCTGCCAAGAATTAAAAAAGTAAGGTATAAATTGATATCTGTATGCATTATATATATATATATATATATATATATATATATATATATATAGTAAACCATGTGAGTTCGCAAAATGTCAGGCATGACCGACAATTGTATTGTATGAGGCTTCTGCTTCCCAGTTCACCATAAACAATGCCAAATACTGGCAAGATCCCATGTCACCTCTGTGAACAATTTTGCAAGAATGTAGCCGTTTTGAAGAGACATATACATGCGCATGGAAGCTCTACATCAATCTGAAGAGATGGCAGGCTTCTGTCAAGAAGTAGTAATCATCATATATATGTGTATGCTTATTTATAGATATGTTTATGCATATATATGTGCATGCATATGCATATATATTATATATATATATAGATGTATGTATATATATATATATATATATGTGTGTGTGTGTGTGTGCGTGTGTGTGTGTGTGTGTGTGTGATTCTATGTGTGCCTGTGTACACGGGAGTGTGCTTAAGCAAATCTACCTAAATAAGATGATAGAAACATTAAAATTGATTGTATACATATGTTTGTTAAAATTATATTTACAAGAAGACCTAGACTTATTAAATAACTGGTTGCAGTATTAGATTACATCATACCAAGCGGCAATGTGTTAAAAACGTTGATATATTTTAACCTGTGTTCGTCTCTCTGTATATTCAGATCATATACGCGTCGTAGTACATACATTTATATCGTTATAATTATATATCAGCGTAAAAATAAAGTTGGTAAAACGGGTCACGGGTGTTTTATTTTACTTGAATTTTGTGTAATAGAAAATTATTTTATGCCTATATTAATGCTTAATTAGTCTTAGAGGTCCGAAGATATATGACGTCATCTTGACGTCATAGACAAACATTATTAATTTAGTTCATAAATACATCTTAAAAATTGACTAGCGCAGTACTTTCCTCGATTTTTGTTTATGATAATATTCCCCTTGAAATATTAAATGAGTTAATGATATTAAGAAATTCTGTCGCTTGCTTCTCTCGGAAAGAAAATTGTCTAAATTTGCCTGAATAAATAATACGCATATAATTTTTTCCTTCTTCTTTCTAAATTGTAACAATTTTATCAATAAAAGTTTTTTCGTCTCAGCGTAAATAATTCTAGCGTCATATTATTGAAAAGCATTATGCGGATGACACTTTAAAAATGTATTTATTTAAAATTGTAACAGTTATTATCTTAACATCAAAATAACGCAAATAATATATATAGACTTTTAGAAACAATATATATACCGCTCCCCATGTGGCAGTACCAAATTGATTAAAAGGAAAATTATTCCCAACTCGCATTTAGGTAAAAATGCACTTTCGTAAATAATTACATTCATTCAAAAACGTATCGCAAAAACAAATAACATCTATAAATATATGTGTGTGTATGTATATATAGTGCATTTAGTTATACAATATTATTTAGTTATACAATATTATTGGCTATATATGTACATAAATGTTGTAGTGTCTCTTTTTAGAGAGACCATATTATCAGAACCCAATATGCCCTTATGAAGAACAATTCTAAAATTTGTTCTTTTTATATGAAAATTTTTAATTTTATTTTACTAAAAGGAAGAGGAACTCCAACCAAATTAATATAAATGGAAAAGGATGGATTAAATAGAGATTGCAGCTTGGTCAGCACATCACCTGTTTTGCATTACTATATTTTCTTATCTTTTCGTAAAGAGATTTAACGCTTGATATTCTTTTAATTTCTGACCATTTTTCCGATTGTAAAGATCTTAGAAATAGATTCGATTTTCATATTCACTATCAACGATAAACTTATGCTCACATTAAAGACGCATTCTTGTACGCACACACACGCTCTGTGTATTTATCGAGCACTTTTGATAAGCACAGCAGTTTAATTGGATTTACATCTATGAAACTAAAATATACAACAATTATTGCATATGTATAATCATATATATATAATTATATATAATTATATATATTTATATATATATATTTATACGAGGAGCGTGCAAGAAGTAATGCCCCTGACCCACTTTCAGTTGTCTGATCTAGCTGAAATTTTGCATGTGCAATGATTTATATCTATACGGGTTATATGACAGCTCTGAACTAATTGTGCTTTCTGTTTTACAGGTGTTTAAAGTGAGTCAGGTGTGAAATAGAGTCTGTTGAATGTCGAGCAGTGATCCGGTTTTTGTATTTGAAAGGACGCACATTACAGGAGACTTTTGATGAAATGAAAGGAACTTACGATGATAATGCCCCATCATATGACCTTGTAAAACGCTGGCATCGTGAATTCAAATATGGCTGGAAGTCTGTGGAAACAGCTCCCAGACCTGGTCGCCACCCTTCTGCCATTGATAAGGCATCTGTCCGTCAAGTTAAGGCTGCCATTTTGGAAGATCGGCGCCAAATAACCCAAGATGTCAAGATTAGTACATGTTCTGTGGAAACTATCATTCATGAACATTTGCATATGCATAAGATGTCTGCCAGATTGCTCACACCATTCCAGAAGCGAGGACGCGTTGAGTGCTCAAGGATGAATTTGGAGATGTGCCAAGAAGATGAGTCAAAGTTTTTTAAAAAACTGATTACACAGGATGAAACCTATGATCAAGAGACCAAAGCCTAGTTAATACAGTGGAAGCGCTTGGACTCACCACCCCCAAAAAAGGCAAGGGTGCAGCCCTCCGTTGGCAAGGTCATTTTTACAGTCTTCTGGGACCAGGACGGAGTAGTGATGACAGATTTCCTGGCAAAGGGTACCACAATTACAGGAACCTATTATGCTTCACTTCTGAGAAAATTCAGGGAAGCTATCAAAATCAAGAGGCGGGGAAAGGTCAGCAAAGGTACTCTCCTCCTGCAGGACAACGCTCCGATCCACAACTCGCATGTCGCCAGATCAGAAGCACGGGCGTGTGGTTATGAAATCGTCCCTACTCTCCTTAACTTTCACCCTCTGACTTTCACCTCTTCCGAGCCAGGAAGTTGTTTTTGAAAGGAAAGCGTTTCCCAGATGATGCAGCCTTAATTTCTGAAGTCACGTCGTGGTTGGAGGACCAACCTGGGGTGTTCTACAAAAACGGTCTCCAGAGCTGCATCAAACTATTGGAGAAATGCATAACTCTGGGTGGTTCCTATGTAGAGAAAGACTACTAACTGTGCCAAGTTTCGTTGTTCTACTGCTAAGGGAAGTGGGTCAGGGACATTACGTATTGCACACTCCTCGTATATATATATATATATATATATATATATATGCGATGATTGCAACGTCTTGTCAGACGAGTGCCACTCCCTCAGACATTTAAAATCCATGAGCCCAAATGCCTGAGGGAGTATCTATACAAATATGATGTTACAGAGTCTTAGCTTTGTACGACAGCTAAGTCTCTCTCTCGGTTCAAAATGTTGAGATACAGAAACAAGAATGAGCAAGATAGCCAGCAACAAATTAAACTGCAGACCAGCTTAATGCGGGTAATGGTCTTCTGCTTTATGGTTTTTAAATCAGAGATTTGCTTCTCCTAGAAAGGTTGCCTTCACCACGGCTTACGGGAGCCCTCTCTACCCCAATACACATATAAACATACACAAATATACACGGTACTAGTTGGCCCAGAAAAGAGTTCATTTGTTTTTAATCCTTCAGGGAGACTAGTCGCCCTCCTCACCAAACAATATATATATATATATATATATATATATATATATATATATATATATATATATATATATATATACGAGGTGCTTTAAATAAGTTTCAAGACGTTTTACGTATGGGTGGTTTTATTGATAGTACGCACATGAAACAGTTGTTATCTTCGAAGTAATCTGCTCTGGTTGCAATGCACTTGTACCGTTACAACAACTTCTAGAAACTATCTGGAAATTCCTCTCGTGTGATCGTGTCAATGACCCTCGTCACAGCATGTCAATGTAAGCATGTCAATGTAAGCATGTCAATGTAAGCATGTTAATGTAAACATATCAATGTAAACATGTCAATGTAAGCATGTCAATGTAAGCATGTCAATGTAAGCATGTCAATGTAAACATGTCAATGTAAGCATGTCAATATAAGCATGTCAATGTAAGCATGTCAATGTAAACATGTCAATGTAAGCATGTCAATGTAAGCATGTCAATGTAAACATGTCAATGTAAGCATGTCAATGTAAGCATGTCAATGTAAACATGTCAATGTAAGCATGTCAACGTAAGCATGTCAATGTAAGCATATCAATGTAAACATGTCAATGTAAACATGTCAATGTAAGCATGTCAATGACCCTCGTCACAACCTCTTTCATTTCCTCCATTGTCTCATAACGACAGTATGTTAGGTTTTCCTTGAGATTCGGTCTTGAATTGGAAGTCCTGTTTAATTTCAAAAGAGTTTGCGATGAATAGCTATTCTATACAAGTCCTGATGATGAAGAATTTTCAGTGGGTAGCTGTTCTGTACAGGTTCTCGACACAATAATATTGCAATCAAAGAGCAGAAAATCCTTCTCGTGTTGACACGAAAAAATACTTATTTATTTTTAATAACAAGATAAAAAAAAAATTGGCACACGGCCGAAAAATTGGGGAAAGGGGAAAGACCGGTCATTACTCACTATTGCTGCCTAAGCTAACAGCTAAATCCTATTTTCACACTATTCTCATCACAATACCGCATTTATGCTATACATCAATCAGCACATACATCCTTTTTCAATCATCAAAAACTAATACTAAGACTTTCCTACTTAATACAAAGTTGCGAAAGAAGGGTCTAATGATACCTCTCACACACTAGTTAAGTTATGAATCTGAAGTGCCAAAAATTTAAGCCTAAGCTGTAACTTCCTTTGACTTTAAGAAAAAATTAAAAGCTAATGTTTGTTTTTGGAACCCAAAATCCTCTAGCCTAAGGCACGTCCAAATACAACCCAAGTCTTGCCCCATTTACGCAACAGTCACGCGCAACAGACATTCACCTTTCAACAAAGTCAGACGAAGAGACTCTCACGGTCCTAATACGAACATTCAAGTAAAAACAGAAAATTCGAAAAAGTCGGGAGGAGTAAAGTCGTCAGCTCCGTAAACAACTTCCATGCGAGTCCCACATATCACACACCTCATCACTGCTAGCAAGTTCAGGCATATTTATCTTCTAATCCCATCAGTTGCTACACACATTGATGGGTACAAGTTGAAAGACGGCTTGTTCAGGATGAGAACCATGTACCCTGCAACTAACCCACTCTGCGGCACAAAGATGCAACAATTGCAGAAAGCGTGACTTAAACTTACGTCCTCGTCACCACACCGTTTACAAACAGCTGAGTGAAGTCTCTTACAGACCCATAGAGCATTTCAGATTACCAGCCAGGCCAAAGATGCTTCATCGTTAGTGAAACTTCAGGACTGCCAGCAACCACTGTAAAAGAGTAATAAAGAACGCGAGAAAGTTGTATGCTCAATCCGTTATGTCCAAAGTGGCTGAGCAGAGGCTTGGTTCCCACCAGTTTTGGCAAATAGCAAACAGGGTCCTAAACAGAAGCATGTGCTCCATCCCAACCATCATCAATAGACCTGAGCTAATCTCATCAGCATCAGACAAAGTAAGACTCTTTGCACTGAACTTTGCAGCTAATTCTACCCTATGCGATCAAGGCCGTCAACACCCCTTATTTCCGCCTGTATCAGAAAACACGCTATGCGACATACAAATAACTGTGCGTGATGTTGCGAAGCTAATCAAAAACTTTGATTCCAGTAAAACAACTGACCCTGACGGCATTCCAATGATAGTGCTGAAAATGTTTCCAGCAGAACTAGCTCCTATACTTACAAAGCTGTTTAAACATTGTCTTAAGAAGAATTGTTTCCCAACAACCTGGAAAACCTCATCAGTATACCCTGTATTTAAGAATTCTGATGATCGGTCATCTCCCCCTCAGTACAGACCAATTAGTCTCTTGTGCATCATGAATGTTGCTGGAATCTGATTTACATAGAGAAGTAGTCAAGAACCCCAGCAGAAATGATCTTCTTAGTGACATGCAATATGGTTTCCGTCCTGCTAGATCTACAGCATATGTACTGACGGTTATATCTCATAGAATTAGTGAATCTCTTGAAAGAGGCTTCCTTTCTAGGGCAATTACTCTTTACATTTCAAAGACTTTTGATAGCGTATAACATAAACGTCTACTTCATAAGATATCCAGCTATGGTATAGCTGGAGATGTTTTCTCAATTATTAAATAATTTCTGTCAGATAGATTCATAAGACTTGATGGGCAGAAATAAGAAACTCACAGTATTAATGCTGGAGTCCCTCAGGGGTCCATCCGGGCCCGAACTCTCTTCCTGATCTACATCAATGATCTTCCAAATCACATCCTAAGATCATTCGTGTACATTTATGCTGACGATACGACCCTCTATGGCAACACATAAAAGGCCGTAAATGACAAAATTCTCTCTGACTCTCTTTTCTCTGATCTTGAGCACGTGGTACTCTTCCCTGCAACATCTTTCCCACAGAAGAGACGCTGCAAGCCTGTCTCTGCTTTATCGTTATTTTCATGGCAAGTGCTCGTCTGAGCTTCAATCTAACTTCAATCAAACTTTCACGAAAAACACTCGTCTAGCCAAAACCACTATCAATAATTTGCCACACTCTTTATCTGTGCCTAAACCTAAACGTATATTCCATGAACGAAGCTTCTTTCTTAAAACTGCACGCCTGTGGAACTCTCTTCCGTATGCCTGCTTCAATTTGATTGTCTTCAAGTCCAACGTGAACCATCCACCTAAGTAAACAAAATTTCCACTACTTGTGTATACTCATTAACCTTTATCCTCGAGTGGCCTCCGGGCCTTGATAAATGTTGACACCTTTGTAAAAAAAAAACAAAAAATACCCCCACACTGGCGCCCAAGGCCAAATTGAACCCCTCAAAGCAAGTCCCTTAATAGTATCATCCCAACGAATCCCTGCACTAATATCCGATATAATGCTTTAAGAGACAACAGCAGGGTATCAGAGAGGCGTTCTACCATCCTTAGTAAGGAGTTTCAAAGCACTGCGATACTTTCGATAGGAGGAGCACTCGCCTTGGGGTAACCTGTGTGCTTCGCCTCACTCGAATGTATATTTCTCAAAGCCAGGAAGGCTTTCCTAGTGTCTTCCTTTTAGAAGCCACTGTTTCCATCAACTTTCAATCTAGGAAGTACAGTTGAAGCGTGTATTTACGAATCTCCACATTTGGCATAGGTAGATCGCCCTCAGAAAGATGGAGATAACAGAACTCGCGACGGACTATATAAAACTTTCCAAGCAATAAGAACTTAAACACTTAAACAAAGTCCGCTGAAAATGGAGCAGTGTATCCGACGAGAGCGGAAGAATTGAAAGCCGGTATATGAAAATTGAATAGATGTGTGAAACACACTCCTCCGTTCTTTAACGAAAGATTTTTGCAGATCAACCGACTAGCGACAGCTCGCATCGTTTTCAAGACATTTTTTTACACTGAAAACCGGGACCAAACCAGACGCCGAGTATCTTGCAAGGCCTATCACTCCAGCTAAATGGCCCCTGAAGGGATAATCCCATCCAGGCACCAATGCGCAAGCCACAGGACTTGTCGCAGTTAATTTTGGTCCCTGCCAATGTCACATACCGACGGCACTAATCTCGACATTGTTCGTTGGAAACATTGCTACATTGTCGGCATAGGCGAAGTAGTTTACCTTGGTAAAAGCGCCCAGTAAATTTATACAACGTAGGATCGGATTCACCGTTAGTCCACACAAGATCTTAAATGGAATACGTACATCAAATCTGTTGCCAAGGCCGTTGGAAAAATGGTGGGATCCTTCTATCAATCCAGTAGATATCTCACTGCTGATGCAATTCTCTATCTATATAAGAGCCAGGTATGTCCAAGGATGGAGTACTGTTGCCACATCTGGGCAGGAGCTGCTAGAAAGGACTTGTTCTGCCTTGATAGAGTTCAAAATAGACTTCGTAGTCTCGTAGGAGATATCCTTTTCTCTTCCCTGCAACCTCTATCTCACAGAAAAGATGTTGCGAGTTTGTCTCTGCTGTATCTTTATTTTCATGGAAAGTGTTCGACTGAGCTATGCACCCCCTCGCCCAGCTTACACAAGAAACACTCGTCTAGCTGAAAACACTATCAATAATTCCCCCCAGTCGTTATCTGTGCCTAAAACTAAACGTAGATTCCGTGAACAAAGCTTCTTTCTTAGAACTGCACTCCTGTGGAATTGTCTTCCGTTTTCCTGCTTTCCAGCTGACTACAATATGGTTTTCTTCAAGTCTAACGTAAACAAGTTCTTGGTGAACCGTCCCACTTGTTAACAAATTTACCGAATTTCCATTACTAACGATTACTATATAGTCCAATTTCTACTGTACACTCTTTAACCCTTATCCTCGAGTGGCCTCTTGACCTTGATAAGTGGCGATGCCTATGTAAAAAAAGGAAAGAAAGACCCCAACGCAAGCACATAGAGCATAGGGTATAATAAACAACCCTGACGAATGGATCGAAAAAAAACTGAAAGGCTTCGATTTCCTCCATTCACTTCGATCAGCACCGCGAGATGTGCATAAAGGAGGTGAACGCACGAGCAAAACTGTGGGCCAAAACCGGCTGCTATAAAACGGCCTCTATCGAAGGCTTTGGACTGATCTAAATTGATCAGCGCGGCTTCAGTGTTGACTTTTGTTATGACAAGCGCATCGAATGCAGATTAGCCTGAATTGTCCTGCCTTTCACGGCACAAGTTTGCTCGGGGCTAATCAGGGTAGCCAGAACATGCTGCAGACGATTGGCAAAAACCTTGATCAAAATATTAAACTCCACGTTAAGCATTGTTAAAGGGCGATAATTATCTAACCTATCCCCACCATCTTTTTTTTGCGAAACGGCTTCAGGATACCCATGGTAAAGTAATTGGGGGTAGCCATTCTTCAACCATGAGTTAAATAAAACTGCCAGCAAGGGAACAAAGATGTACGCCATCTTCACTTCTTAAAACAGATCATCGATCCTTGGAGACTTGTTAAAGCTAACAAGATTCAAGGACGAACATCCTCCGTTATACGACCTTCGCACCTAGCCGTTTCATCGCCGAAAGGCGAGGAAAGTCAGCCACATGGGTGTCGAACTTTTCCAATGACAGACCGGTCCCGGTTAAAAAAAAGCTTTTAAAAATGAGACCTACACGTCCCCATGCGATGTGCTGATCGGCCACTTATCGAAATTCCTCTGCACGCAATTCTGCGGCCATGCTCGTCGCCTCTTGGGGCATTCTTTTTAACCTAGCCCTAGATTGATGCTCCTTTTCTGTCAAGGAGACAAGCTGAGACTTAATTATGTTTACATTAACACTATCCACTTCCTCTATCGCCCGATGTAAACTAGACCCTAGCGTCGCTTTAGCTGCCTTTGATTTTTGGTTCAGTCATCTGCTAAAGTTTGTAGAAAAGGACCTAATGGCATTCTTAAGATTGGTACACCATTTATTCCAAATTACAGACCGCGTCAATTCCCGCTGGAATGTTAATAGTAACCCGTCTCAGTAGCCCTGCACATCGAACAACGACGTGTTGAGCTTCCAACATTTGGCCAACTTAGGCTTAGGTCTATATGTTTAGCCGAACACGAACAAGTCGGTGGTCCGAGTAAACTATGTTAAAGAAACTTGGACAATTTAATACTTCTACATCGATTCGCCTAACTAAGAACCGGTCGATATAACTCAAAAGTTGTACAGCACCGAAGCCGCAGCTACCTGTATAAGTTCACACTACATACGCAGCCTTTCATTTCGGAACTTGTCAATAAAATCAAACTTATCAAGAAACTCGTCAAAATAAAAATATCCCGATCCTTGTTAATGCCTCTAAATGTTAACCAGTTAGAATGGAAATTCTCAGGCTAACTCGATTGTCACCCTTTCATTCAGAAGATTGACACAGCCACCTGGCTTCCTGTTTCTTATTTTTCTTTCTCTTTCGCGCTGGACTCTCAATCAGTCAACATGTAATCAAGAACCGCCCTGGTGGCATCGGCCACCAACCAGCTTACCTGGCTAACTGCCAGCCTCTTATCAATCGCAAGTAACGAACTCTTATTCTCAGCGAACTCTCATTCTTTCTATCCGCATTTTTAATATTTCTTATGTAAATAAATTGCATTCCTTTGCTGATATATACCGGTATGTTTTCGTCGTCATTATGCGACCTTTTGCTTTTCAATCCTTCTACCATCCAATTTATCAAACATACACATGGGGATGGGATCGTCTATCACACAAGCAGACCATCTCTGTCCTTCTCTCTACAAACCCAAAGCGAACTAAAGCTGAGCTGAGCTGAGTAAACGCGATAGCTTCTACACAGCGCACTCAAATTATCACCTGGAATGAGATGAGTTTCTTGAGCACCACAGACATCCACCCGAAGTGCTGCAGACCTTAGTTCATCTGAAATTTGCGCGAGTCAACCCTCAGCCATCGACCTATAGGTCATTTACCTCTTCTTTTTTCCGGGTGATAGTTAATATCCGTTTCGCATTTGAGAAATTGCTAGGATCTTCGACTGTCATTTCAGCCATCTCTCTGAAATCAATTAATTTCATTAAGTCAGCGTTTATATAGTAAAATGCGTAAATTTGCGAGTTGCTGACCGAAAAAATGTCTTGCAGGTAAAGTGTCCTTCTTTTGTTTTCCAGAGTGGGGCTCTGTGCTCTTTTTTTTGGGGGGGGGATTCGGGAGTGTCCATTCTCAAAGCATCCGATTTCTTTTTGCCATTAACAACCTCGGCATAGTTGTCTCTACTTGGGTCATTTTTTAACATGGCCTCTCGTATTTGGTCTAGAGTAAGGTGGTCAGAGATTTTCTTCTCGGATACAATCTGACAGGGCTCACAATCAGGATCCTTGGAGAAATTTTAGCTTAGCTTTTCTTCAAAACAATATCTTTTACTCGACTGCCATCGGCTAGCTCTGCAAAGTGACTTTTAGGATTAAAGTTGGAATCGAAATTGATAAAATCCGATTCCTTCGTAATTACATTGGCCATAGCAACACATTCGACAAGAACGTTCTTATGTTTGTTGAAATGTCAAACCTACATGAAAATAAAAATATATGTTCGCTAACGGTGCTCTCAACATTTTTCGATGGAGTTCCTTTTGAAATTCTTATAACTACATTGGAAACTCTTGTGATTGGGCCGCTCAAAATTATTGCAAATAATATCCGTCCTTTTCTTAGGAATAAAATTGTTTTTAGAAAAGTTGCGATTTTTATTCGAGGAAAAAGTATAATTTAATTTTGATGTTTTAAGTGGGTATTTTGAATTTCATGATATTTGTAGATTCGATTATTCCGTGATAATTTTCTCGAAACTAATAAGTGCTACCTTATGTTTTTTCTGTCTGAATAATCACGGTGGTAAATAGCTTAAAATCACTCGGCAACCCTTTAAGGATTAACAAACTATCGCTAATAACTTCGCCAGATATTTAAAATTAATTTGCTGTTGTTTCGGCCCTAATAATATAATCTGTAGTCGTCTCGGCTTCCGTGCTTTTTAGAGATGTTAGTTCAGTATATAACGAGATATTTTGGGGTTTCCTTTCGATAAATGTTTTCTTAATATGTTCCATGCTTTGCCGCCACTAATTCCGCAAAGACTATTGCATTCTTTTCAATAAACTCTGGGTCGTTTCTGTTTTTAGGTTGTTTTTGCTTGAATTACCTTGTGTAAATTTTGAATTCGTAAACATCCTAAAAATTTACGTGCCACAATTCGAATTTTGATTCTGATCCATAGAAGTAAAGTTCACCGCTGCGTTAATAACCTCTTTAATTGGAAGCTATGTTTAATTTCAAAAGAGTTTTAAATTGGTAGCTATACTATACAAGTCGTGGGGATGAATAATTTACAGTGGGCAACTGTTCTGTATTTGCCCTCGATTTTATAATTTTGCAGCTAAGGGCAAAGAATCGTTTTACTGAACCACTTTCCGTTTCACTTGTCATTGTGATCTAATTCATATAGTTTACATTTCAGTGTAGGACCTTCGCGAATTTGTCATGTCTCCATTTTGTTCATATTGCTTTTAAGCTAGCATAGGTCATTCTGATGTAATATTTACGAATTTATTTTCCCTTTCATTACACAATATATTCTGTAGTTTTCATAATGTAGTTTTCATAATGTAGTTTTCATAATGTAGTTTTCATAATGTAGTTTTCATAATGTAGTTTTCATAATGTAGTTTTCATAATGTAGTTTTCATAATGTAGTTTTCATAATGTAGTTTTGATAATGTAGTTTTGATAATGTAGTTTTGATAATGTAGTTTTGATAATGTAGTTTTGATAATGTAGTTTTGATAATGTAGTTTTCATAATGTAGTTTTCATAATGTAGTTTTGATAATGTAGTTTTGATAATGTAGTTTTGATAATGTAGTTTTCATAATGTAGTTTTGATAATGTAGTTTTGATAATGTAGTTTTGATAATGTAGTTTTGATAATGTAGTTTTCATAATGTAGTTTTCATAATGTAGTTTTGATAATGTAGTTTTGATAATGTAGTTTTGATAATGTAGTTTTGATAATGTAGTTTTCATAATGTAGTTTTCATAATGTAGTTTTCATAATGTAGTTTTCATAATGTAGTTTTCATAATGTAGTTTTCATAATGTAGTTTTGATAATGTAGTTTTGATAATGTAGTTTTCATAATGTAGTTTTCATAATGTAGTGTTTGATGGACCTAGTGCGTATGGCGTGTTCCTTGCCTGTCATTAAACTGCTATTAACAGATCTTTTAAAATCACTCATCGCCAACGAATTCAAGTGGTTATTATCTTTCAGAAATATATTTAGTTTGAAAACCTTCTCTCTATATTTATCACCTCTTCAACACTAACAAAGCCTCGATCATCTTCTTTTCTATATAGATACAATACATCTACACCTTTCTTAGCAAAAGCCCTATAAATTGTAAGCATTTTGCATGCTTCTGCGTGCAAACATTTTAATTCATCTACATTTCAGTCCAGTATACCAGCATTATATTGAATAATATCTACTGGCATTTTATGGTATATATTGTATTCCGACTGTGTGGGTACTATTTAAAAAATAACCCTAGCTCTTTTGTTGTACTCTTGATCTAATCGGCTTTTAATATTCCTAAATATTTGTTACATCTGTCATCATCTAATTTCGTTATCAGTTTTGTTGTTGGAAGTCCAAGGCCATTTGAGTTCAAAGCCATTTGAGTCGGAGAGTTTGCCTCTTTTTATCACGAGAATAACACATTTGTTTATGACAAATTTCGCCCTCTTGTCATTACTAAATACTTTGGTCGCATTCATTAGAGGGTCAAGTTGGTTCTCATTCCGGCCAAAATCTTTACGGTCATCCATGAATGATAGGTGGTTAATTGCAGGAAGTCATTTTCCAAGTTTTTATCCCGCTTTCACATTCCGTAAAAGAAGTGCTAGTAGGATCAAGCTGATGACAAAACCAAGGGGGAAAAGGTCTATCGCCCTGGAAAACCTCATTCTTCATTTTCTCTTTACCTAATGTTACATTTCCTGAAGTTCAATGGGGTTTTCTTCTTGTATTTCAGGATGAAGACTGTAGTGCCCTTTGTCAAATGTCAGGGAAGCTACCTGTCGTCAAATAGTTGCTTAACATTGCTCCGAGAAGTGGGGTTAAAAGCTGGAAGGTTTTTAAACCAGTATCTATGGATTCTGTTAGGTCTATTTCGAATTTGAAAGTTTTTAGCCTTCACTTTTAGCATCTCAGTGGTGACTATTATTTTCATTTGTCACTTTATTCTAGAGAACAATTCCCTTTCAAGATCTTTCATCCATTCTGCATCATCTTGATGTTTTACTGTTTTTCCAAATGGTTTTCTAGAACAGAAGATATTAATCAGAATCAGGTATAACGACCTCCCCTCTTTTAATTCCTCCTAGATTAAAAAGAAGTTGTTGGTTATTTTTGGTCAATCTGTTCTGCTGATACTGTTTAATTATGTCACAGTAACGTTTAACTTTGGCTGTTTTAACTATGATACACTGTGTCAGCTCTTCATTTACACATTTGAACCCTTTTTCCTGTCAAATTTACGGATTAGCTTTTCACAATGAATCTGCTTTTGAGTTTGCCATTTCCGGCAGCTTGAACTTTACTGAAAACCTTCGTAACTTATTTTATTTTGATGGTAACAATGTTAAGCCTTTTCTTATTGACAAATCGGATATTCGGCGTTTACTCTAAATTGACAGTTCTTAGATTTTCGTCTTACAATCTGAAAATATCAATCTCATTTTTGTCATCCAATGTACAATCATGCGTTTAACGATTGCTTCTGTGTCGTAAGTTACAATATTTTGTTTACAGATTAAGTTGTTTCTTTTATCCTCGAGATTCTGTCAAACACATTATGTTTATTGATATCCACAATCTCATCTTTGTCTTTTTTCTTAATTTCGTCTTTTAGATTTTCAATTTCAATAGCAGATAACCATCCATTCGCTCTTATCGCCCGGGCTTGCCCTGCAAATATTTGGTTTGTTAATTTAAACAGGACTAGATTATTCTAATTTTGATTTATTCCCTGTCTATATTTTCTCTTATAGGGATTATTCTTCAAATATTTTATCACAATTTTATTTAAGGTCTTTTTTTAACGATAGTTTTTCAAGGGTTTCTTAGAAGCCTCGCTCTTTTCCCTGCCGGATATGTGAATATTATTATTACTTTTTTCTCCATTAACTTCACAGTGTTGTCATGTTTTACACCGTTTTTTTTCCTCGAGAGCAGGCTTTTATACCAAAGCTAGCGATGATAGTTTAACAGTTAATTAGTTGGAAAGCACTTGGCTTATGTTGTTTGCTGTCAAGTAGAACTGACCTCTGGTGCATGGTGACGTTGTATCTGATTCCCATGAATTCAGCTGTTTCATAAAATCATTCAGGAATTGAGCCAAGCGCACTTATAATCATTGGCATGATGAAATTTTTTTATTCCACAATCTAGCAATCTCCATCCTCAGTTTCTGATAGTTCCGTATTTTCTCATTATTTTTGCCTCTTTTTATCACGAGAATAACACATTTGTTTATGACAAATTTCGCCCTCTTGTCATTACTAAATACTTTGCCTGTTAAGTTGATGTCTTTTGGGTAAGCCACATCACTCATTTCTCATTCATTGGTCTTTTTGTTCACAACTACAATATCTGGTTTCTTATAAGTTATCTCTCTGTCAAACTGAATCATGAAATCACAGATACTCATAATATTCTCATTTTTCACTATTCATTCTGGCTGATGTTGCTACCATTTGTCTGTCACTTGGATTCCAAATTTTTGGAACAAACCCCAGTGCAGATTTGTACAAACTTTATCATGGCTACGTTTGTATTTTTTTTTGTATTCACACAATGTGTGACACTATCTCAAAACATTTACCACACAACTTGCACTTATCAGAACAGTCCTTCCCATAGATATTTTATTTATTGCATTTGTATTTAGTGCCTGTCACTGGGCAGCAAATATAAGATTTTCTGTTTCTCTTTTCAAGTCACTTTTTACAGAACATTCCACGTGTTCTGATATTTTTGTGTCTTAGTATTTCGCTGACCATGAAGTTTCATTCTTACTAACTCAGTCAAGTTTTCTGCTTCGATGTTTTCTTATTGCTTATCTTCCAATGAATCTTTGTCTCGCTCTTCCTCTTTCGCCACTGTCGCTAGTAACACTTCCTGGCTATTAGCCAATTAGTGATGAATACTTCTAAGCTTTCCCTCGATACGTCTTTTAGTCCCAATCAGCCCTCTTCATCCTGTCTTTCTTGGGATATACACCTGATCACGATAGAATTTGTGCTCCATATTTGACTAACAGTTTTCGTCTCTTTATCTAGCCTTTTTTCTGGCTATGTCCACCATAAAAAGCTGTGCTGTATCGGATTACAGCAACCACCCATGAATTGATGGTTGAGAACAGGTTCCTTCTATTCAGTCTCGATTTCAGGGGCAGTTTAGGTTTCCTTATGAACACCTCTTTTGCCTTCTCTTTTATTTCATTGCAAAGTATCGTATCAAGTTTAAACACCCCAGGTACTTGTAGCCTTTTGCATAAAAATCTCCTAATCTTTTATCATTTGGCAAAATGATGCCTTTGTTAGCTCCTCTCTTCGCTCGTTTAAGACCTACTACTGCACATCTGGAGATTCCAAACTCCATATTTATGTTTTCACTCCACTTTAGTATTTGAACCAGGGAGTCAATTTCCTTTTCTGATTTGCCAAACAATTTCTGATCGTCTATAAATAATTTATGGGTGAACTTCGGTCCATTTTTCTTTAGTTGGTATCCCATCTTTGTCTCTCTTAGAACATGTGTCAATGGTATGAGTGATCTTATGAATAGAAGTGGCGAGAAGGGATTTCCTTGGAAGATACCACGTCTGCTAGTGACTGTCCCTAATACACTCCCATCTGAGAAAAAGGGGGGTTCTAAATGCTCATACTTTTTCCGTATGAACACAATTATATTTTCAGCCACCATAGCATATACCATATGGAACGTCCTTAGTACTCACGAATACCGCACCAGATAATAAACCTTCCTGTGATCTACCCAAGCTATATTAAAGCTTATGTTTCTCCTTTTGCAGTTCTTTAAAATATATTTATCAATCGATCATTGGTCTTTTGACCCTAAACACCTTTTCCTCCCGCCTTTTCGTTCCACTGGTAGTCAACAATTATCTTCAAGATGGTCATATACTGTTGAACTGATTATCCCTGTCAGTTTCTTCTAAAGCCAGTTTAAGCGAGTAATTGGTCTATAATTTTCGACATCTGGCTCTTTAGTATGACCTTTCATTATTAAAATAGTCCCTCCCACTACAAGTCATTCTGGTATCCGGCACAATCTGACACAGTCATCCAGATAAATAGCAAACCTCTTATGGATTAATGTGAAAGATCGCAACTAGTGCCCATGAATTTCATCAGGTCCGGGTTAGGCATGAACTTCATTTGTTTTCTCAAATCTTCAACAAATATGTGGATATCCTCTTGTTTGTACTCGTCTAGTCTTTCGATTACTGTAGTAACCCAGTCAGCATACACATTTGGTGAAGTATCTCTTGACCATGTACTTAACCAAAACTTTGTTGTTTCTTCTTCATCATCATCATCATCATCATCATCATCATCATCATCATCATCATCATCATCATCATCATCATCATCCTTTTCTTCATCATCATCTCCTTCTTCTGCTTCTTCTTTTTCTTCTTCTTCTTCTTCTTATTATTATTATTATTATTATTATTACTTTCGTTATTATTATTATTATTATTATTATTATTTCAAAATATTATTGTTGGTTTAATTAATAACCTTTTTTAGATTAATTAATAATTTTGGTTAAATTAATTACGAAATACATAAAGAAAAACGTCCTTTTGTTCTTTAAATAACTTTATCGTGGAAGCTATCGACGATGAAAAAGAAACAAATCAATTAACAACACTTAACATTTTCCCAGCAAACATAGAGACGCACAAACACATATCTATTTATTTTTTACATCTATATACGAAAAGGGCTCTACACGAAAAGAGAAAGACACGTTGCATTACGTGCCTTTTATACAATAATATTTAATAAATGGGAGACAACTCAGAGTTATCCAATTTAAAATACACGCCCCCAGTTAACAGATAAAGGGAGGCAACTCTAAACGGTCCACATCCTTAAAAATAAGGGGTAAAAAGGGACAACTTTTCAGTATTAAAAAATTCAGCAACATTAAAATTTTGATATCGCCCCTCAATGTGAATTGGATTTTAAGTCTTCGAGCACAGTTTCTTCAGTTTCATAAGAGTCCTTTTGTTTTAATTTTCCCAGGCGTTGTATTGTTCTCTGTAACTCCTTGGAACGTTTAAATGGACTTCCACATTTAACAAAAACTGAAGTTTCAACATGTGCACAGCGTTTTAAGAAAATTAGGTGCCTGTGCTCAAGTAGCTTTTACAAACCTCTCAGTAGCGTTACGGGCAATAACTATTAATTTTGTCTGATCACTCAATAATAACAGGTCCTGAATCTCAATAGTAGAATTCACCGGACCAACGAAACAATCCTTTTTGTGCAAAGGTTAGAAGTTATTTTCCTTCAGATCTGTGTCATGATAATTTGCATGCACAGCGTGTCAAATGCGATCATCATTTGCACATTTTTCAACCTGCTGCAAACTTGTTTTGTTAGAACATCGATTATCAGAGTATTTTACCCCAACGTCACTTCTGGCACTAGTGGATTTTCAGTTTTTACAACGAGAAGGTCACGAGTACATTCAACTTTATGTCTTTACTCCAACTTCGTTTCGCTTTAGTTCTCGATTTCTTTTGGCTCAGGGTGTGTTGCGTCTCTGACGGTCATCTCTTACCATCCGGTGAAAGCGACCACCGCCAATTCGACCAGCTGGTCGATGATTTAGTTCTTGACGTTTTTTTGTGGAAGTTTTCTCGCATCTCTACCGATCAATGCGTTCTTTTCTCTCCACATTTTTTTTCTGCTTTTCTTTTAATATACTGGTGACGTTTTCGACCAGTCATAGTTATTGAGTTCTCCATTTTGGATTGAGGTGATGAATCCGTAAAAATTTACCCGTTAAATTTTCGCTTTGGTTTTCACATATCAAAAATCACTTTCACAAACATCGTTATGCACAAACCCGAAAAGTTGGCTGTTTCGATTTCCATCAGTTTTTGAAAATGAGGAACGATGATGTTTTCAATCCAAACATAGCCACAAAGAGGATATAGGATATAATTATAATAAATTTATAACTGAAAATATTGCAGCATTAAGAATTATTTTGTAATTTATAACATTATTTAATCAATTCTTAATGCTGCAATATTTTAAGTTATAAATTTATTATAATTTTTACTAGAATATCTTGTCCTTTTCTTTTCCAATTTTAAGAAGTAGTCCTTTACTTTTCCATTTTAAGTTTAAGCATATTACTTTTCATGCCCGCCTTTTCCTATTGTAATTACTATTATTATTAATATAATTATTGTTATTTGTATTTCTATTATTATTGTTATTATTATTGTTATAGTTGTTGGTAATACTAATATTATTATTGCCATTATTACAGTCATAATTATTATTGGTACTAATACTATTGCTATTTTCTATTATTTTTATTATTATTGTTTTTGTCATTATTAATGTTGCTATTATTATGATCATTATTAAGAATATATATATATATATATATATATATATATATATACTATAAAGAGAGCGAGAAATATCAACATGCAGACAGAATAAGCTAAGTAAGACTAACTTACAATTGACTATTTTTAAGACCATTCAATTGAACGTTACACTAACTTTCAATTGAACGTTACACAAACTTTCAATTGAACGTTACACTAACTTTCAATTGAACGTTACATTAACTTTCAATTGAACGTTACACAAACTTTCAATTGAACGTTACACTAACTTTTCTTTTAAACAAAATCTTTATACTCTTCAGCATACTGATTGACTTTACTTCCAAATTAGGAACTTCACCTACGCGGTTCCATCTCGGTAACTTCAAACCATATATTTATTGTTATTTTTATTTTTGCAACTTTGAACTAAGAATGCAATGCAACCGAGAAATAAATGTTAGAAAATGAAATAATCGAACCTAATTAACATGAATGACCATTTTGTGTTTTTTTACATAGGAAGAATGGATTTTTTTTACATAGGAAGAATGGATTTATATACATAGGAAGAATAGATTTTTTTTACATAGGAAGAATGGATTTTTTTTACATAGGAAGAATGGATTGTTTTACATAGGAAGAATGGATTGTTTTACATATAAAGAATGGATTTTTTACATAGGAAGAATAGATTTTTTTACATAGGAAGAATGGATTGTTTTACATATAAAGAATGGATTGTTTTACATATAAAGAATGGATTTTTTACATAGGAAGAATAGATTTTTTTACATAGGAAGAATGGATTGTTTTACATAGGAAGAATGGATTGTTTTACATATAAAGAATGGATTTTTTACATAGGAAGAATAGATTGTTTTACATAGGAAGAATGGATTTTTTACATAGGAAGAATGGATTTTTTTACATAGGAAGAATGGATTTTTTACATAGGAAGAATGGATTGTTTTACATAGGAAGAATGGATTGTTTTACATAGGAAGAATGGATTTTTTACATAGGAAGAATGGATTTTTTACATAGGAAGAATGGATTTTTTTACATAGGAAGAATGGATTGTTTTACATAGGAAGAATGGATTGTTTTATATAGGAAGAATGGATTTTTTACATAGGAAGAATGGCTTTTTTACATAGGAAGAATGGATTTTTTTACATAGGAAGAATGGCTTTTTTACATAGGAAGAATGGATTTTTTTACATAGGAAGAATGGATTTTTTTACATAGGAAGAATGGCTTTTTTACATAGGAAGAATGGATTTTTTTACATAGGAAGAATGGATTGTTTTACATAGGAAGAATGGATTTTTTTACATAGGAAGAATGGCTTTTTTACATAGGAAGAATGGATTTTTTTACATAGGAAGAATGGCTTTTTTACATAGGAAGAATGAATTTTTTTACATAGGAAGAATGGCTTTTTTACATAGGAAGAATGGAATTATCACAAGTTATAGAAGACCAAGATTGAGTGACAAGCGATTAAATCTTTAAAGTTTGGAAAGCCAAAATACATCACCAATTGTGCTTTATTAAAATATTATCAGGGTATAGTTTTCTCTAGAAAAGCAAGCAGATATAAAATGTTAAATATTTTTACCGTGCATGATGAATTCTCAGTATCCACATTATAGACATGCACTTTCGTGACGTCGAAAAGATAAATACTTATCTGAATATAGTAGTGTATGTTTATTTATCAGAAGAACCCGTATATATTTTCCAGACATTGTTTAGTAGTTCATCACATTAGGAAGAGCAAATTCTATTAAAATGCGTGGAATTACTTGGGATACATCACTGGAATTAAATACGAGAAAAGAACACAAAATAATGCAACGGTATTATTAATTATCCAAACCCAAGAGATTATGTGGGAAATCAGAGGATTTCTAGGCATTACTAAATATTACATGAATGTTGTGTTAATTATAAGAGATCACTTCACTGTTGACAAATTTAATTAGAAGGGATTTCAATTCACCCTGTGATCAAAACGTCAATCAGCTTTTGGTGAAATTAAAAGGATGGTAACTAAGAGACCAGGATTGGAAGCTTTAGATCTTAATAAACTCTTCTCCCGAGCCCTACGTGTTCGTGGCATTGGAGTAGAGACAATTTCATTACAAGAAGACGGACAAGGCGTTGTTGATTATTTGATGAAATTTAGTATTCACTAAATGTCATTCATAATGTGGAAAAAGAGGGATTAGCTTTGATAGTGAATCTAATAAATTCATCACCATCTCATGTAATTCGTGATGGCGTTATATGCCTTTAAAGCGATTATTGAGATACAGAGAGCAAACAGTGCAAAGTACCTCCGTCACATTTGCACGAAATCACACATGTCTGTCTATACATCAGGAAAGTCTGAGATAGGTTTCATTTAGTAGAGCATCAATGAAAAAATAATAATCCCAACGTTCTTACGAACATAAAAAAAACTTGAAAACGATTCTTTGATTAGTTTAACATTATTCTACATTACCCAATTATCATGTCTCTTCTCCAGTTTATTAAGGAAATAATTGATTGTGTTACCCAAACCAGCTAGATTAGTTTGTTTTACTCTTATAATATCTTTAGTGCGCTCACTAGATTCTGCTTCTCTGATATTAATGGCCGCTGAGCATCATTTACTTCCAGATTTGATATATGGATGTGCATTTCGAATATTACTGTTGTTTGAATCTCTTATACAAAACCATACTTTTCCAGTTTTAACGTGCCGTATGCATCGCGTATCAACTTACATGGGAAAACGGAAGAGATGCACTTCCAACCACCACACGCATTTAATGATACACTATTAATCCATTCAATAGGAAATAGAGTCATCGCTTATGCGTGTAGAGATTATTAAAGAAAGAGGTAACAAGCAAGACTAGCAGTACACATACTTCAATCTACCGAACAGATAGATTTTGCCGATAGATACAAGTCAACACATGGTTACTTTCTCTATTTGAAAATCTCGATGACGATCGGTCAGCCCGATTGCGTAAGTACATTTAATTAACTCTGTTTACTGATTTTTTTCAACAAAGCAGCTGGGCGTATTTTACTCATATATGTTTTCTGCGAAAGAGATCAAATGTGATGAAAGCCGTGCGTATTATTTAAAATACTTTCGATTTTTGTAATATTATATCAATTGGTATTAGACATCAATTAAAAATATTTTCCAAATTTCACTTTTTTGGACGATTTCATTGGGTTTAGGTGAAGGCAAAATATTGACACAACCCTCCATATGATTCATCCACAATTAGACATTAATTCATAAAATTTTCGGATTTTAACATTTTCAGACACCTAAAGCTTAAGCGTTCAATTTAGTTAGGTTTTTGAAATAAATGGACTTTGATAGAAATTAGAATAAGGATTATAATATATTAATTTGAATGCTCGTAATATTAAATTGTTGCAAAGTTGATTTGTTCGAGGAATTTATTTTAGCCGAGCTGGAACAATTACTTTACTAGTATCTATATACATACGTGTCTATCTATCCGTATGAGGAACGGTCTCTACTAAACTCTTCTTTTAATCATTGGTCTACGTGCATGAAACTTGATATACAGAGGATTTGACCCTGTGGGGGAAAACGATTAAATCTTTAGCCGGTAAAAATATCCCCTAAATGTCATGACTGAAAAAAAAAGGATTTTTTGGCAGGTGTAAATCGACTTAAAATGCTTTTGTAAGTACTGCTTACAATATACATTTATAAGTTAAAGACGGTTTATTTTGAACTATTTCTCATCCGTCTGAGTATAGTTCACACTGTAACGATTAAAGCTGGAGCGCTAAATATTTTGGTTTCAATTCTAGTTGATGGTAACCAAATAATATATTGACATCACTACTAGAGATTGGGTAGAATATAATAACGAAAGAAGAATTAGCTTTATAATAATAAATACGAAATCTCTATTAACTAAAATATCATATGTTAGTGTATTTTACGATCGTTTTGGCTTGCTATCTTTGTATTTAGTATATATATATATATATATATATATATATATATATATATATATGACAGATAATTTGATGAATATTAGGCTAATAATATATCCATATTTTCTTTAAATTCCGTGATTGAATGAGGAGCGACGAATGCTTCACGCTCCCATATTTTATTGTCAACAAAATTAGTAAAATCGCCAATTTTTCAATCAAATCGGTTGATTGCATACCTTAGTCGGGGACCTCCGCCATGCATCGGGAGGAAGCTTCATATATTTCAACGCAGTAACTTAGTTTACAATACTTTGTAATCTACAGCGCGCTGTTTAGAAGCAACTCTTGATTTTATAAAATTATTATCTCGTGGCTTGAATTAAAGTTTGAAATGCAAAAGTCGAGTATCATTGTTCATCTGTGCTCTAAACGGAGACAATCATATTGAACACACCCCTCCTATTGATTTTATATGCCCCCCTGTTTGTGCGGTGATAAAACCTTTTAAATGCATTGGTGTCGTTAGGCTGCATAAGGTGTAACTTTAGTCAAAATCAAACTGAACCTTCTTTTAGCGGATATTTTCCATTACTGATTTTAGATACTTATCGGAGGCATTCCGATAAACGCCTATCTACAAAAACTCCCGGACACATAAAGTACATTTGTGTGAAATTTTTAAATATCGGCCCAGTTGTTTCGGCGTTCACAGGGAACAAACTACTCCCCCAAAATATAGACATACAAAAAGACACATCCAAAGTGCGTTTTATTTATAAGTAGGAGCGGATGTTGGATGATAACAGTGATGCTCTGGAGGTGTCCTTAATTTACTTGCATGATTTCAATAATGTTCTAGAACGATAAATGCAAGATTACAGTGTCACATTTGGTGAAAAATAAATTTAAAAAAATTCAAATTCCTTGAACTCTTGTGTATTGACTATATTTGCCATAATTTACTTATAAAAGAATTAAATTAGACTCAGAAAGTCAATGTTAAATCTGAGAATATAATTCCTGGTCCCGTGTCTTATTTTATAAATAACTAATCTTTTAATATATAAATGAATATGTTTTTCTAGTAAAGAAAAAAAAATTTCGAAATCGGAAATAAGGCTGGAATTTTCTCGACTCCGATATCGATTCCTCCAAAACTTCCGATTTTTCTAATTTCTGATTTCTATTCCGATTAATACATATTAGTACATAATATTTGAAAATATTTCACGTGCACAGTGTGACGCAGTTCTATTTCAGAGAAACGGAAAAAAGACGTTGGAAATTCAAAAAGGAGGGGGAGATCTGGCGCTGTTAAAGAGAAGGAAATTTTAGTGACGTTATATAGTCGTTAATGTAATTTTAAAACTATGAAACGCAGTTAATATTCTTATTAGAAAAAAGATATATCTGTTGAAATTCAAATATAGGTTTGTAACAGAAATGAAATGAGTGTATTTTATGTAATTTATTGATTGAGATTATGTGTTAATTATTACAGGGGGTGTTTGAATGGTGTGAGAAAGTTAACCTGTGTCTACAGTTTATTTCAAATAAACCGCGCCGGAGATTCTTGAATCTGCGCTTATCGCAATTTCAAGCACTATTAAACACCGTGGAGGTTTCTATAACATAGCGCCATTAATAAGTAAACTTTTATTAAAAGAACATTATTTAATTTTTCCGTTTCTCTGAAATAGAACTGCGTCACACTGTGCACGTGAAACATTTTCAAATATTATGTACTGGTATTTTTTGTTTCTTAATCTCATTCATCCAGAGGAAGTCTCGAAATAAAGACGAAACGTTGATGAACACATAATACGGTTTGTTCCTTTTTATTTTCTCTATTTTGTCGGAATACTATTTCCATTATTTTCATCATATATATGTATATATATACACACACACATATATATATATATGTATATATATACATATATATACATATATATATATATATATACATATATATACATATATATACATATATATATGTATATATATACATACACATATACATACACATATACATACACATATACATACATATATACATATACATATATATGTATATACATATATACACACACACACATATATATATATACTAGATTTTAAGACGGTTAAAAACAAACATTTAGTGCTTTGTGATAAATTGATAACTAGTTAAATTTATGCTCTATTTTGCATTAACTACTGATTTATTAAATCACTAACAACCAGATTGCCTTAGTACTTTAGAGTAAATGTATTATCGTGTGACTAATCTCTATTAATCACTATTAATACCTTGCTGTGCATCGAACGAATTACTATCGAACTTATTATAACT
>NC_136505.1:73983544-73991044 GCF_053919585.1 Euprymna scolopes | reverse complement strand
ATTTTTGTTTACAGATCCCTTGCGGCGAAGCTGAAGCTGAAAATGACATGTACAAAACATGGCTTCTAGTCACAACATTTTTTCTTTTTCTTTATTTGTTTAGTTGTTGTTGCTATTATTATTATTATTATTATTATTATTATTATTATTATTATTATTACCATCATTATTATTATTATTATTATTATTATTATTATTATTATTATTATTATTTGTTTATTTATATTTTTATTTTATTTTTTGCTTGGCGAGATTCTGCCAGCTCGAAAAGACGTTTGCCATGTCCATGGAATTTATCGGGAGATTCTTCGTATTTGTCTGTAGTTGAACCAACACTGCTCACGGCACAGTCAAACGCACAAATAATTTCCGAAGATAATTTTGGCTATTTTTCGGCGCAGTGTCTTCTTTTTATTAAATAACTTAAAATTAAACAAACAAATAAACAAAGAACAATCTCTCTTGGCATAAGTATTGAATAATAAATAATATTCAGTTGTTTTGATGCTGGCGCTGATTATGATAATGATAATGGCGATAGTGATGATGACGACACAGAGGCTGAAATAATAATAATAATAATAATAATAATAATAATAATAATAACAATAATAACAATAATAATAACCACAGTACACTTAAAATACCTTGAAATAGCGCAATGGCACCATGATTAGCTAGTTGCATTGAAAGTAGTAAGGAAGGGTCATTGCGCATAGAAAGATGAAGTATAGGGAGCATCGCTCAGCACTCTGTTGATATGGTGTGAGAAGAATTATGTGTACTAGAATTAAAGAAAATTCCGACGGGTGAGACGGGTGACAGGGAGAAATGAATGGTAAACTGTTGTTGAGGGAACGAAAAAGATTTGCAGTGATGGTCGCACAAGAAGTCTTGCGAGCTTTATCACTGACTCCATGCAGCAGTATCTGTTCTGTCTAGTGGGTAGTCACTGATCATGTCTTCTGCGAGAACTCGTAGGAGGTAGGTAATAATAAATGTTTTTTACTTTGAGTGTTGACTCCTAAAACTCCCTTCCTTCCTTCTCTCTCTATCTCTCTCTCTCTGTATATATATATATATATATATATATATATATATATATATATACATATAAATTTGTTTTTTTTTTGTGTATTGATGTTCATATAAAACTATTTTTTTATATTCATCTTAAAAATACACCTTTGTTAGTCGTGGAATCGCAAAAGATCTAGCTAATTTGCATATTCTTTGAAACATTAATTTAATATATGCGTAAGTAACATAATAGCTATTGGTTCATGTTTTAATTTTAAGCAAACATGTCTTCATAGCTCAGATATAAAAAAAAGTAAAAAGTAAATCATAAGCTACATGTTTTGGTTTCTATTCTAGCTGGTGGCGCACGAGTTATTTTTTAAAATCATTGCTACATATTCAGTCCAATATAATAATAATAATAATAATAATAATAATAATAATTATATATATGTATATATATATATATATACAATATATATATGTATATATATATGTATATATATACACTAGCCTATATATATATATATATATATATATATATATATATATATATATATATATATATATATATATATGTGTGTGCCTATGGGCCTGGCTTGCCCGGGTGTTTGGAGGTGTGTGTTGAGCAAAAAAAAAAAAAAAAAAAAAAATTAAATTAAAAAAATAAATCAAATCAAATAAAATAATGTGATAGTAGACAGGCAGGAAAATTAAATCAAAACGCGGATTCCATGATCAAAGCTTCTTTCTTAGAACTGCACGCCTGTGGAACTCTCTTCCGTCTGCCTGCTTCCCACTGGACTACAACTTGGATGTCTTCAAGTCCAATGTTAACAAATTCCTAATGAACCGCCCCCTTAAGTAAACACTTCATCAAATCTACACACGAACGTACTGTACTTGCAATAACCCTTATCCCTGAGTGGCTTCCGGGCCTTGATAAGTAGTGATCACTGTGTAAAAAAAAAAAGGATAGAGGAAAATAACGTGAAACAAAAAGGAAAATAACGTGAAAAAAAGCAAGAAAAACGAAAAAAAAAACGTGACGTCTTTTCTGTTGCGTCCATCGCCAAACCGGAAGTGGGGAAGGTGTAAATTAAGGCTAGACAAACGAAAAAAGGATGACTTTCGAAAATATCGGCGAAAAAAGCAACCCCTCCCTGTGGAGAAGCGCCCAGTTGAGGGTGAAGGAATAATTGTTTATAGCTATTTTTTGCTATTTTTCGTCCGAAGGGTCGAGCTTCAAAACAACGCCGATCTCGTGAAAATCCGTCGCCTCTGGCAAAAATTGTAGGCATACATACATACATTTAAACAGACAGGTGAAATTTATATTATAGTATAGTCTGGGTTCCCGGCGTTGCCCAGATGTTTGGAGGTGTGTTGAGCAAAAAGAAAATGTTTATTACCCAGGCAGTCTCGAACCCGTGGCGGGAAGGCATATAAGAGAGTGGAGGTGTGTGTACGGGTATTAGTTGAGCTAAAAAAACAACAAAAAAAACAAAAAAAAAAAAAAAAAAAAAAAAAAGCAAAACAAAAAAAAAAAATTACAAGCGCCCCCTTCCCCCAAATGGTAGTAGGCAGGCAGGCTGTACCGCGATGGAGAAATAAGAAGTGAAAACAAAAAAAAAAACGTGACGCGTTAGCTGTTTCGCCCATTGCCAAACCGGAAGTGACGTAGGTTTAAATTAAGGCTAGACAATCGAAAACAGGCCTTGACTTTCGAAAATATCGGCTAAAAAAGCAACCCCTCCCTGTAGAAAAGTGCCCAGTTGAGGGTGCAGGAATTAATGTTTTACGCCAAGTTTTCGATATTTGTCGTCCGAAGGGTCAACCTTCAAAACAACGCCGATCTCGTGAAAATCTGTCGCCCCTGTCGAAAGTTTTGCGAGACATACATACATACATACATACATACATACATACATTTAGACAGACAGATGACATTTATATTATAGACTAGCCTGGGTGACCGGCGTTGCCCGGGTATTTGGAGGTGTATGTTGAGCAAAAAAAAAAAAAAAAAGTGGAAGTAGGCAGGCACGTTAGAACTCGTAATGTGAAGGAGGAAAATAAAGTTTTAGGCGTACATGCATACATACATACATACATACATTTAACCAGACAGGTGAGATTTATATTATAGATATAGATGGTCATCTGTTTAACTAAATTATCTTTTATTTGAAATATCATCTTATGTTTACGTAAAGTTAATGAGATTGCGATGCTGACTTGGGGCACTGTATTAGAAAAGTTATACTCATCTCAGACACTTGAACTCTAAAAGATTTTCCAAACGTTGGACATTTAATACAGCATTATAGTTAGTGTAAACTACTCAATGTTGTCAATGAAAATGATTACTGATTCTTCATTCTGTTAGCCGAGATGCATGGTATATTTTATACACGCTGTTATAAACACGTGTTTTATAGTATATATCTGACCCAGGATAGATCTGTAATTAGTCTACACGATAATATGTCACGAAAATTTCATATTCCTACGTATGTTAGAAACATTCACCTCATTTTTAACATCGGATAATTGTTGAAGATGTAATACGCAAAATAAGTTTGGAAATTTCATCTGATTTTACTGCTAGGTCGAACATTGACCTCAAACTTAAATAGACTTGCTTGTCTTGATCTTCAGGCTAGAATCAAAGTGTAGTATCTGACTTGCCCAAAGACGATACAAAAATTCGGTGGTTCTGACTAGACGTAGATAGAATGAAAAATATGTCACGCATTCTTACACGGATTCGAACTCTAGACAATTATAAAATATATATTCTGGAACTGGCGAGTGCTAAGATAAGTGTGTTTGAGTTTGAATGAAAGGATTAAGATAATGTGGTGGGATTTGAGTTTGCGTTAATAGAATAGAAATTGTAGTAATAAACAGAAGCTGATGAAACAGCATCTTCTACCTGTCCACTTAATTAAGTCGCAATTTCATAGACGATTACAGTTTTCAAAAGGTGAAACTCACGTGATTTCATATAAAATCATGAGTTTAAAGCATTGTTACGTTTATAATACATTAGTATTGTTTCGGCAACTTTCTTCTATTAGTGTACAGTTGAGTCAGCGCTCAGGTAGGCGTCGAAACGGGCGATCTTCTAGTTGTTCTGACTGTGTATCAATGGACGTAGCTTAAGACACTAATCAGGATATAAAGGTTAGAGATATTGTCGTATGTGATATTAAAGGAAATGTCGATAATTTAGCTTGTAGGATAACAACTTATCAGAAAAATGAAGAATAATGGAGAATTAACGACAGAGAAAAGTAAAATCGCGAAAGAGCGACAGTAAGTTAAAGATGTAAATCAAAATGGCCGCCTTTATTAAATTACGGCGAAATGAACTTGTGAATATTTATAAAGGCGTCAAAGATTTTCGGTCGATGGAAATGCAAGAAATCGAGAAAAATAGCAAATCTAATACAGTGAAATAATACAAAAATGTTTTTTCTTGAAATAAAAGCTAATCTATTTTATTTTATTTTTATTGTTATTAAATCTATTTCCTGTTTACACGGCTCTCATATGATATTACATTACTAATGGTAATTTGAATAGGTCTAGAATAACACGGATTTCACAATTTATCGGAAAAATGAATGTTTAATATCCGTATTATTCCTCTCAGCTCACTATATATATATATATATATATATATGCTGTCCATAAACTATATATATAAGCTAAAATTATGTTTTTTGTGACATAAGGACTGTTTAAATTTTAAAATAAAATACGTATTAAATGCATTTATAAGCCAAATTACAACGCAATATTATGTAAACGTAAATAGTTATTTGTACAAAATTACTATTTCGACGATATACGCCATCATCAGGATTTTATACATTTTTTATCATCGCCATAGCAGTAAATAGAATAAAAATGTTTGTACAGAATTCGCGTGTTGTTCGTCATCGGTGATCTTTTCTAATGACGGAAGATTACGCTTGGCACGCGTGATATAAAAGTCAAAGTTGTGTTGTCCGTAATATAAGCGTAAAATGCAAAAGAAACAAATCTTTACTTATTTTTTCTTCCATTTACCACCATAGCGATGAAAAAAATGTGTACAATTCCGATGATACATATATTGCCGAAATAGTATTTTAAACAAATAAATATTTGCTTATTTTACATAATATTTCATTGTAATTTAGCTTATAAACGCATTTCATACTCATTTTATTTTTAAATTTGAACAGCGCTTATATCACAGAAAACGCAACTTTGACTTTCATATTACGCGTACCAAGCATAACAACACGTGGATTCTTATGCGTTAGTATAGTATCCGCATGTATTTTTTTTCTTTTTTGTCAATTAGGATTAGAGAAAATCAAATAGGGAAGAAACCTCTTTGGCCATGGTATTTCGAAGCTAAATTTTTCTCATCAGAAAAATAAATGCAACAAGACAATATCGACTTTAAAAACATTTAGATGAGGAATGAAAATAAATTGTATCATCCTCACCGAAATAATATATTAAATGCTTTGAAGGAAACCATAATAGTATTTTTCAGAAGCAATGAGCCCAAATCATCAAACAGTTCTTTTATAAACGGACACATTCTTTTATCCACCCACTGTTTAGGGTTAGGGTTAGGTTACTGTTATGGATTAGGATTGAACTGATTACATTTATTCGTGATTAAAACTAGTTTACGGTTAGGGTTAGAGTAAGAGTTTGGGTTTAGGGTTAGGGTTAGGGTTAAGGTCGGACTGATTAAATTCGCGCGTAATTATTTTACTTCCAATTTACTAAAAGTCGTCTGCTTCAATTTTTATTGGATAAGTGCGTTTGTTATCGTATTTTCATTGGCTGATCAACTTGATCAGCGCTCGGCATATTCTGACGGTTGACGCAGCTGCCGTTTGAGATGGAGCCAACCTTTGAGGGAATTCGGTGTGCAAAGTACAAAAGTTCCAGCATTTCAATTTTATGGCCGAAATAATAAAGTAGAATATGCAATATTCACATTCGATAGCTATTTTTCACTCAGTAAAATTGCCAGTCTCTTGAGATATCTAGGTTTTCGCTATAAACTGTTCATATATCTAATTTTGCCGCTATAGTCGTTAGCTAAATAAACTAGTTTTTATCGAATGAGTAGCAGTATTAGCTCCGTTACAGAACTTTAGTAAATTGTGAAGTAAAATTCGATCAGATTTCTAAATTTTGAGAAATTCAATTCCGGGTTTTTGTATTATATTCTGCCATTTATTGCTTAGGCAACTCTAAAATTTTGACCGAAAAAAGCGAGTCGATTTGGGAATATTGTTCTATGAAAATAAAATAGATCAATAAAACTGAGAGAAGATGAGCAAGAACTGCTTGCACACATAAGCGTCCGCGTGTATTGATACATTTATGCATATACTAGCAGTTCCGCCCGTCTTTGCTTGGGCCCTATGTACAGTTCATAACTTTATGTGCATATGTATATATTAAAAAGTGTGAATATGTAGGGTAATGCGTTTCTATATAATAGGCTTCCTTAACTACCATAGCGAAAAGTTGGTAAGGACCACAGAGGTCATTTTTTTAAAAGTTTGATCACAATTTTGACCCCTTAACATTTATTGTTTTGGGCTCAAATCAAATTAAAATGAATGACCAATGTCCAAGTAACCTACATCTAACATTTCAAGTGTTTCGACCCCAAATTGGCGA
Source organism: Euprymna scolopes (assembly GCF_053919585.1). NCBI lineage: Eukaryota > Metazoa > Mollusca > Cephalopoda > Sepiida > Sepiolidae > Euprymna > Euprymna scolopes. The sequence goes on along the minus strand of NC_136505.1, from coordinate 73,984,315 downwards.
AGGAGTTTAGTAGAGTCTGCAGAGGTAAACTCTGTAATCTTTGACCTCTAGCCAGCCAAATTATCGCCCAAAAAATGAGTAAAAAGCTTGCTGCATGTCTGAATACCCTTTATGTAAAATTTCAAATGTTTAGACCCAAAGTTGGCTTAATAGTTTGCTAGATATCGCAAAGGTCAACTCTTTTGAACATTAACCCTTTGTAAGCGAAATTTTCAGAAAAAAAAACCATTTAAAAATTATTCCTTATGTTTGAATACACTTTATGTAAAATTTCAAATGTTTAGGCCCAAAATTGGCGGAGGAGTTTGGTAGAGTTCTCAAAGGTCAAATCGTTGAACTTTGACCCTCTAACAGCCAAATTTCTGGCTGAAAACTGATTACAAAGATTTTCCATCTGTCCTCGTGGGCTTCCCTATTCTCTTCCACGTGTGAAAATTTATAAGTGATAAATCCGACCCTGAATCGAGCTGCAGTTTTACTTCTTTATTTCTGATTCTCACCGTAATATACTTCCTTATGTTCTCTGTTGGTGAAGGGTCAATTTTTGCAGTTTTTACGTAGCTTTTTTTACTACTTTTTCTCTGCAATATGAGGCCTTGTGCCCTGCTCGCTTGGATAGGTCACATGTTATTTTCCTTTGGTACTGGCATACCTTGTACTCATGCGGCCCTCCACATTTGCTGCAAAGGTTCCTAAGATTTTGTCTATCCTGATAATTTTGTGAAGGGTTCTTTTTGCCTTTTCGTTTGTAATTGCTGGCGGGCGGGTGTC
>NC_136505.1:73766044-73978544 GCF_053919585.1 Euprymna scolopes | reverse complement strand
CTTGGATTCTCTACTTACACAGAGGTAGCTGGTAGCACAACACCTAGCTTCTCTATATCTCATTCCCTATCACAGACGGTTACATTTCCGACACGCGTTTCTCAGACCAGCAAGATCAACGTGCCTCACTTTTAGATCTATTTCTGATCACAGTTCCCGATTGTATAACAGATGCCCACAGCCCACTCGGGAATGCTGATCACGCTGTGATAATGGTAGAAATCGTCCTAAATTCTCGCCCCAAATCTGAAGACCAACTGCTCAAAACAACGAGGTATTACAAAAAGGATGACTGGGAAGCCATCAAGGAAAAATCTTTACTCTTCTCGCTGAACAGTGCGCAAATGACACATCGAAAACATGTGGACCCGATCTCATCCCGGCTGTCCTATTAAAAAATGCGCCACTGAGGTTGCCCCAGTTCTCTTTAAACTTTACAACATATGCCTTAAAATACCAAGATTTAAAAAAATGTACATAAAAAGATTGTGGAATTTGAAGGCGGTAGAAGTTGTACTATTGTGATGGGAGTCCTGACGAGTGTGACAAAAGGATATTAATTAATGGCATTTGCTGACTGCTGGAAAACTGCTTCTGTGGTAGCAGTTCTCAAGAATTCTGGCGAAAGAACTAACCCATGAAATTATCGCCCCATTAGCCTCCTCCCTTTTTTCACCAAAATATTTGAGCCCATAATTAATCAAGCTTTAGTCTATCACTTTACAGCTGCTAAACTTCTGACCGACCATCAATATGGATTTAGGCAAGCCCGTTCCACAACAGATATCCCAACGGTAATTTCTAAACGTATATACCATTCACTGGACCAAGCAAGGGAGGGTAGAGCCGTAGCCCTATATATATCTAAGGCTTTTGACAGGGTATAGCAGGAAAATCAGATCATATGGTACCACTGGAAGAATACGTAATATAATTAAATCCTTCTTAAGAAAAAAAAAAGAATCAAGGTTGTCCACGACAGTCGTACATTTAAACAATTTGATATAAAATCAGGAGTACCTCAGGGGTCTACATGTGGACCTTTATTATTCCTAATATTCATAAATGACCTCCCCCAATAAAATTGTCTGAAATGGGTATATTTGTTGATGACACTAGGTTCTATAACAGGCATTAGGGGGAAAATGAACACATATCTAAGGAAATGGCAGAAACACTAGAGGAAGTCGTCCAATCTAAGGGAATGGGACACAAAGTATTGTCACATTTACTGCTGCCAAGACTACCTTCTCTACCACGAATAGCAATGGCAAAATGGCATTACATGAAAGTACTTCCTTTAACCTCCTAGGCATAACATTCACAGTTGGAACAGATATATTGAGAGCATTGCCAAGGCTACTGCGACGAAGGTGGGCTCTCTACCGCGCTAGAAAGCTCTTACGCCTAAAATATCTCTGTACCTCTAAAAGGCCACCATTGGTCCATGTATGGAGTACTGTTGTCACATTTGGGCTAGGCATCTGCTACTAATCTGTTACTCCTGGACAGGGTTCAAAAGAGAGTCACCAACCTGATAGGTCATGAACTGTCCTCTAAGCTTAAGCCTCTGTCCCATCGACGAAATGTTGCATCCATCTGCCTGTTCTACAAGTATTTTAATTCTCTGACGAACTACAAGTACTTGTACCCCCTCGACGTAAATATTCCCGACAAACCTGACAAAGAGCTAAATCCCACCGATAGAGTTTCTTAGGATTAAGAAAGCATTCTATTCCAATAGTTTCTTCTCCAGAACTGCTAGACTTCGGAACTCCTCCCGGTATTCTGCTTTCCCAACTGTACCTACATGCACAAGTTTAAGTGTAATGTGAACAAACATCTTGCTCATCTCCATTCATAATATTCGTACAATTTATGTTCTCGATAGTAGCCCCCTACTTCAAAGTGCCACTGTGCCATGTTTGGGGTGAAAATTAAATTATTATTATTATTATTATTATTATTATTATTATTAATAATAATAATAATAATAATAATAATAATAATAATAATAATAATCTAACTGATTTATTTAAATTATGGTTTTATATTGAAAAAATAATTTCAAATTAAGAAAAGTTATATAATACGATAAGACAAATCTTTGAATAGATAAACATAATAATAGATGATAGTAATAACAACAATACAACAGCAACAACAACAACAACAACTGCTGCTACTACTACTACTGCTACTAATAATAATAGTAGCCGATCTAGGATCCGTTTATCTTACAAATGCTAAGAAGCAATACAACATCCTGTTTTACCGTTGCATGTAATAAAACAAATTTACAATGAAAAGACGTAGGTTTATGATGTTTAGGTCTTCCATATTTATCAATGGTGGAAAGTGTATAGAAAAAATCGCACAATAAAAAAGGGAGAAGGAGAGAAAGAAAAGGAAAAAGTGAGAGAGGTTTCATTTTGATCACACACATATACACACACGCACACATACACACGCGCGCACAACCAGACACACACACAGATATATATATATATATATATATATATATATATATATATATATATATATATATACGCAAATAAATGGTATGTTCATGAGTTCTATCGTGGAACGGGCAAATCTTTTGTGTAGCTTTACATGAAGAGTCTTGTCGGTAGCTGAATACTTGATGCTTCGCCACGGCTATCAAGAGTATTTTTTTATCGTGACCCCATGACTAGATGGGGTGCCTACCACGGCTTAAGAAAGTCCCATCTATACTCGAGATAGACCGCACCAATTTCTTAGCCTAGTATTTAATTTCGCGGTAAAAATTCGACAAGATTTGAATTACACTATAAACTCGTGTAGTGAGTTCAATCTCGGCTACGGCCGCGCTGGATGGATAGATAGATAGACACGAAGAAGGTCTTCTATGTGGTTTTCGAAAAACAGACTTTTACTTTCGTTACGTTCACGAAACCTTTCTTTTTTGTTGACTAAACGTAAGCAGACGCTTTTTTACGCACATTAGAACATCCATCCAGCCCTTAAATTTATGCTACACAAAGAAGTGAATGATACTCTTCCGTTTTTGGAAATACAAGTTTCTTCAGCTTTTTTTTTCACTTGTGTTTATCGTCAACATGCGTTTACTGAACTTTACACATGTCGCGACATTAGCAAAAGAATAATTCAACATTACGCATATGATTTTAATGATTTGTTCGAAGACTTATTTTTATAACAAAATTATTTTTTTGCAAAATCCTCAACTACTGTCGTCATCCTGTAGACACTGTGGAAAATAGAAAAAAGTTTATATTTCTACGTGTTAGTATGAAAGTAGAACACCTAAATCCATATCATCATTTTCGAATACAGCTACTATCACTAGGTACGTGCAAAATGATGGCCGATGCTCAAAATGTATAAACATTTTGACCCCTCCCTTTACTTAAAAATTCACCAAAAATCAGGAAATTAACCAATTTTAATGAAATTTTCAGTATTTATCAAATAATGATCGCGGAATATAATAAACTAATTATTTTTTTATTTAAATCTAAATGTAAATTTATTATTTTGTGTAAACAAAAATACCTTTACTAAAGTTATAGTTTTCAGTAGTAAATAAAAAACGCAATACTTTATTTTTGCTTTTTTTTTAAATATAAATAAAGCATCGCAATTTGTAACAATAAAAATAAAATAAAATAATTTTTACAAGAACATTACGAAAAAAGCCCCTAAATCCGTATTAATGAATTCGATATAACTCGAAGAAAAATGAATTTCTCGAACTACCGATATTACCATTGAATCAAGCATTGCTTATTTAATATTTTCACACACAAAAAAAATTATAATTGCAAAAAATATGTCTACTTTTTTTTTAAATTACGGGTTTCGCAGGATTTTTAATGCAAGATTATAATAATTTCCTTGCTCGCAAGAATGTGAAACTCTCGGCGTAACATATTTTTTATATAATATTGAACAATTATTAAGAAAAAAATTAATTTAAAAATAGGAACACAGAAAAATAATTAAATTTTAAAAAATGCAAAACTTAATACAAACGTTCAGAAAAGGAATTTACGGATGCGCGACTGGTGGGAAAAAGAACTTCCTCCCTTTTAATTACATGACGTCATTTTCACAGTCTTTCGACTGCCTGAAATTTTGGACCTTCGTAATTTTCGTGTTTACAAAATTTTAGTTTGTTGCGTTTTGCGAACGCCAGAATCACTCAGTTTGGGGCTAATTAAATTATGTTTTGTACAAACAAGATGTTTTTTTTTTTAATTTAATTCAATATCTTATAACTTTACTTTACTAATTATCTTTGAAATAGAACCAGAAAACTAATATTTATCTTTTAAAAGATTTTTTTCAATGAATTTATTTAACTTCAAAATTTAGCTGAATTTGATAGCTCGCCGTGAAAACATTTTCATAACTTTTTTTCAGGTGTACTAATATTTCTTTCCTTTTGGAAATTAAATTTAGTCCTTAATCTTTTAAATACAATCAAAAAGTAGCCGGAAATCTACAAAAAATTATGATAAATCGGCTTTCAAAACTAGGCCCTCATTTTTGTCCGCCCACTTTTGCCCGTACCTAACTATCACATAAACGAATTTTACCATCTGTATAAATTTACAAATACTTTAAGAGAAGAATTAATCAGTGTTCATTTAATTGGATATGAACCTATCCAAAGGCTGAACTTTAGTTCTATTATGACTTAGAGTAAATCAACAGATATAATATTAATGCACACATGTTAACTGAAATCAGTTAAAATCACCCAAATTAGCGCATCAATTAAATTATGCTTTATGCAAATTTTTATCTTATTTTATTTTTCACCATTATTATTATCGGCTCACAAGGAGCTTTCATACAGGTCATCGAAAATCTCTCCTTAAAAACAGCCTGTGGTGTTCCCTGGAAGCTGACTGACAACACGTCTCCTCAGATTTCCAGTAATTTCCATTATCGCAACAGCCACTTTCCATTGATTTCTCGCTGGCAGCGGCAATTTGTCTCCACTGGAATTTGAATGGCAATAATGCTCCCCGAGGTTCCATTTCTCTTCGCACTTGTCTAGCAGAGGTCTAGTAAGCGCTCTTTCTCCTCGGTCTTTCCATCCTCCTCGACTATTTAGCATCATCCTTTTGGGGTACAATGATGCGGCAATAGTAGGGGATGGAGAGAGGGGATGGAGAACGTGCAGATATGCAGCTTCAATGTTAATGGGCCCATGTGAAGATTCTTTATGTTTTGCCTCTGTAGCATTTTGTCTGCCTCGCGCATGTGGCTGACGTGTATTAGCCTCTGCATTCAAAGGTTTGCCTTAACATTTCAGCTGCTTTCATTATTGTTATTCGTTGTATCTTTCCAGCCATTCCTCTGACTCCAATTTCTCCCATTCTTTTTTCAAAGTTTTATTATCTTGATATTATCCTGATTTTCTTCTTCATTCATATCATGATTTTCTTCTTCATTCATGTCCTGATTTTCTTCTTCATTCATGTCATGATTTTCTTCTTCATTCATGTCATGATTTTCTTCTTCATTCATGTCCTGATTTTCTTCTTCATTCATGTCCTGATTTTCTTCTTCATTCATATCCTGATTTTCTCCTTCATTCATATCCTGATTTTCTTCTTCATTCATGTCATGATTTTCTTCTTCATTCATGTCATGATTTTCTTCTTTATTCATGTCATGATTTTCTTCTTCATTCATGTCATGATTTTCTTCTTCATTCATGTCATGATTTTCATGATTTTCTTCTTCATTCATGTCATGATTTTCTTCTTCATTCATGTCATGATTTTCTTCTTCATTCATGTCCTGATTTTCTTCTTCATTCATGTCATGATTTTCTTCTTCATTCATATCATGATTTTTTTCTTCATTCATGTCCTGATTTTCTTCTTCATTCATGTCATGATTTTCTTCTTCATTCATGTCCTGATTTTCTTCTTCATTCATGTCCTGATTTTCTTCTTCATTCATGTCATGATTTTCTTCTTCATTCATGTCATGATTATCTTCTTCATTCATGTCATGATTTTCTTTTTCATTCATGTCCTGATTTTCTTCTTCATTCATGTCATGATTTTCTTCTTCATTCATGTCATGATTTTCTTCTTCATTCATGTCCTGATTTTCTTCTTCATTCATGTCATGATTTTCTTCTTTATTCATGTCCTGATTTTCTTCTTCATTCATATCATGATTTTCTTCTTCATTCATATCATGATTTTCTTCTTCATTCATGTCATGATTTTCTTCTTCATTCATGTCCTGATTTTCTTCTTCATTCATATCATGATTTTCTTCTTCATTAATGTCATGATTTTCTTCTTCATTCATGTCCTGATTTTCTTCTTCATTCATATCATGATTTTCTTCTTCATTCATGTCCTGATTTTCTTCTTCATTCATATCATGATTTTCTTCTTCATTCATATCATGATTTTCTTCTTCATTCATGTCCTGATTTTCTTCTTCATTCATATCATGATTTTCTTCTTCATTCATATCATGATTTTCTTCTTCATTCATGTCATGATTTTCTTCTTCATTCATGTCCTGATTTTCTTCTTCATTCATATCATGATTTTCTTCTTCATTCATATCATGATTTTCTTCTTCATTCATGTCATGATTTTCTTCTTCATTCATGTCATGATTTTCTTCTTCATTCATGTCATGATTTTCTTCTTCATTCATGTCATGATTTTCTTCTTCATTCATGTCATGATTTTCTTCTTCATTAATGTCATGATTTTCTTCTTCATTCATGTCATGATTTTCTTCTTCATTCATATCATGATTTTCTTCTTCATTCATGTCATGATTTTCTTCTTCATTCATATCATGATTTTCTTCTTCATTCATGTCATGATTTTCTTCTTCATTCATGTCATGATTTTCTTCTTCATTCATATCATGATTTTCTTCTTCATTCATGTCATGATTTTCTTCTTCATTCATGTCCTGATTTTCTTCTTCATTCATGTCATGATTTTCTTCTTTATTCATGTCCTGATTTTCTTCTTCATTCATGTCCTGATTTTCTTCTTCATTCATGTCATGATTTTCTTCTTCATTCATGTCATGATTTTCTTCTTCATTCATATCATGATTTTCTTCTTCATTCATGTCATGATTTTCTTCTTCATTCATGTCATGATTTTCTTCTTCATTCATGTCATGATTTTCTTCTTCATTCATGTCATGATTTTCTTTTTCAATCATGTCCTGATTTTCTTCTTCATTCATGTCATGATTTTCTTCTTCATTCATGTCATGATTTTCTTCTTCATTCATGTCCTGATTTTCTTCTTCATTCATTTCATGATTTTCTTCTTCATTCATGTCATGATTTTCTTCTTCATTCATGTCATGATTTTCTTCTTCATTCATGTCCTGATTTTCTTCTTCATTCATGTCATGATTTTCTTTTTCAATCATGTCCTGATTTTCTTCTTCATTCATGTCATGATTTTCTTCTTCATTCATGTCATGATTTTCTTCTTCATTCATGTCCTGATTTTCTTCTTCATTCATGTCATGATTTTCTTCTTTATTCATGTCCTGATTTTCTTCTTCATTCATATCATGATTTTCTTCTTCATTCATATCATGATTTTCTTCTTCATTCATGTCATGATTTTCTTCTTCATTCATGTCCTTATTTTCTTCTTCATTCATATCATGATTTTCTTCTTCATTCATGTCATGATTTTCTTCTTCATTCATATCATGATTTTCTTCTTCATTCATGTCATGATTTTCTTTTTCATTCATGTCCTGATTTTCTTCTTCATTCATGTCATGATTTTCTTCTTCATTCATGTCATGATTTTCTTCTTCATTCATGTCCTGATTTTCTTCTTCATTCATGTCATGATTTTTTTCTTTATTCATGTCCTGATTTTCTTCTTCATTCATATCATGATTTTCTTCTTCATTCATGTCATGATTTTCTTCTTCATTCATGTCATGATTTTCTTCTTCATTCATATCATGATTTTCTTCTTCATTCATATCATGATTTTCTTCTTCATTCATGTCATGATTTTCTTCTTCAGTCATGTCATGATTTTCTTCTTCATTCATGTCATGATTTTCTTCTTCATTCATATCATGATTTTCTTCTTCATTCATATCATGATTTTCTTCTTCATTAATATCATGATTTTCTTCTTCATTCATGTCATGATTTTCTTCTTCATTCATGTCATGATTTTCTTCTTCAATCATGTCATGATTTTCTTCTTCATTCATGTCATAATTTTCTTCTTCATTCATGTCATGATTTTCTTCTTCATTCATATCATGATTTTCTTCTTCATTCATATCATGATTTTCTTCTTCATTCATATCATGATTTTCTTCTTCATTCATATCATGATTTTCTTCTTCATTCATGTCATGATTTTCTTCTTCATTCATGTCCTGATTTTCTTCTTCATTCATATCATGATTTTCTTCTTCATTCATATCATGATTTTCTTCTTCATTCATGTCATGATTTTCTTCTTCATTCATGTCATGATTTTCTTCTTCATTCATGTCATGATTTTCTTTTTCATTCATGTCCTGATTTTCTTCTTCATTCATGTCATGATTTTCTTCTTCATTCATGTCATGATTTTCTTCTTCATTCATGTCCTGATTTTCTTCTTCATTCATGTCATGATTTTCTTCTTTATTCATGTCCTGATTTTCTTCTTCATTCATATCATGATTTTCTTCTTCATTCATGTCATGATTTTCTTCTTCATTCATGTCCTGATTTTCTTCTTCATTCATATCATGATTTTCTTCTTCATTCATATCATGATTTTCTTCTTCATTCATGTCATGATTTTCTTCTTCATTCATATCATGATTTTCTTCTTCATTCATATCATGATTTTCTTCTTCATTCATATCATGATTTTCTTCTTCATTCATATCATGATTTTCTTCTTCATTCATGTCATGATTTTCTTCTTCATTCATATCATGATTTTCTTCTTCATTCATGTCATGATTTTCTTCTTCATTCATGTCATGATTTTCTTCTTCATTCATGTCCTGATTTTCTTCTTCATTCATATCATGATTTTCTTCTTCATTCATGTCATGATTTTCTTCTTCATTCATATCATGATTTTCTTCTTCATTCATGTCATGATTTTCTTCTTCATTCATGTCATGATTTTCTTCTTCATTCATGTCATGATTTTCTTCTTCATTCATGTCATGATTTTCTTCTTCATTCATATCATGATTTTCTTCTTCATTCATGTCATGATTTTCTTCTTCATTCATATCATGATTTTCTTCTTCATTCATGTCCTGATTTTCTTCTTCATTCATGTCATGATTTTCTTCTTCATTCATGTCATGATTTTCTTCTTCATTCATGTCCTGATTTTCTTCTTCATTCATATCATGATTTTCTTCTTCATTCATATCATGATTTTCTTCTTCATTCATATCATGATTTTCTTCTTCATTCATATCATGATTTTCTTCTTCATTCATGTCATGATTTTCTTCTTCATTCATATCATGATTTTCTTCTTCATTCATGTCATGATTTTCTTCTTCATTCATGTCATGATTTTCTTCTTCATTCATGTCATGATTTTCTTCTTCATTCATATCATGATTTTCTTCTTCATTCATGTCATGATTTTCTTCTTCATTCATATCATGATTTTCTTCTTCATTCATATCATGATTTTCTTCTTCATTCATATCATGATTTTCTTCTTCATTCATATCATGATTTTCTTCTTCATTCATATCATGATTTTCTTCTTCATTCATATCATGATTTTCTTCTTCATTCATGTCATGATTTTCTTCTTCATTCATATCATGATTTTCATCTTCATTCATGTCATGATTTTCTTCTTCATTCATATCATGATTTTCTTCTTCATTCATATCATGATTTTCTTCTTCATTCATGTCATGATTTTCTTCTTCATTAATGTCATGATTTTCTTCTTCATTCATGTCATGATTTTCTTCTTCATTCATGTCCTGATTTTCTTCTTCATTCATGTCCTGATTTTCTTCTTCATTCATGTCATGATTTTCTTCTTCATTCATGTCATGATTATCTTCTTCATTCATGTCATGATTTTCTTTTTCATTCATGTCCTGATTTTCTTCTTCATTCATGTCATGATTTTCTTCTTCATTCATGTCATGATTTTCTTCTTCATTCATGTCCTGATTTTCTTCTTCATTCATGTCATGATTTTCTTCTTTATTCATGTCCTGATTTTCTTCTTCATTCATATCATGATTTTCTTCTTCATTCATATCATGATTTTCTTCTTCATTCATGTCATGATTTTCTTCTTCATTCATGTCCTGATTTTCTTCTTCATTCATATCATGATTTTCTTCTTCATTCATGTCATGATTTTCTTCTTCATTCATGTCCTGATTTTCTTCTTCATTCATATCATGATTTTCTTCTTCATTCATGTCCTGATTTTCTTCTTCATTCATATCATGATTTTCTTCTTCATTCATATCATGATTTTCTTCTTCATTCATGTCCTGATTTTCTTCTTCATTCATATCATGATTTTCTTCTTCATTCATATCATGATTTTCTTCTTCATTCATGTCATGATTTTCTTCTTCATTCATGTCCTGATTTTCTTCTTCATTCATATCATGATTTTCTTCTTCATTCATATCATGATTTTCTTCTTCATTCATGTCATGATTTTCTTCTTCATTCATGTCATGATTTTCTTCTTCATTCATGTCATGATTTTCTTCTTCATTCATGTCATGATTTTCTTCTTCATTCATGTCATGATTTTCTTCTTCATTAATGTCATGATTTTCTTCTTCATTCATGTCATGATTTTCTTCTTCATTCATATCATGATTTTCTTCTTCATTCATGTCATGATTTTCTTCTTCATTCATATCATGATTTTCTTCTTCATTCATGTCATGATTTTCTTCTTCATTCATGTCATGATTTTCTTCTTCATTCATATCATGATTTTCTTCTTCATTCATGTCATGATTTTCTTCTTCATTCATGTCCTGATTTTCTTCTTCATTCATGTCATGATTTTCTTCTTCATTCATGTCCTGATTTTCTTCTTCATTCATGTCCTGATTTTCTTCTTCATTCATGTCATGATTTTCTTCTTCATTCATGTCATGATTTTCTTCTTCATTCATATCATGATTTTCTTCTTCATTCATGTCATGATTTTCTTCTTCATTCATGTCATGATTTTCTTCTTCATTCATGTCATGATTTTCTTCTTCATTCATGTCATGATTTTCTTTTTCAATCATGTCCTGATTTTCTTCTTCATTCATGTCATGATTTTCTTCTTCATTCATGTCATGATTTTCTTCTTCATTCATGTCCTGATTTTCTTCTTCATTCATTTCATGATTTTCTTTTTCATTCATGTCATGATTTTCTTCTTCATTCATGTCATGATTTTCTTCTTCATTCATGTCCTGATTTTCTTCTTCATTCATGTCATGATTTTCTTTTTCAATCATGTCCTGATTTTCTTCTTCATTCATGTCATGATTTTCTTCTTCATTCATGTCATGATTTTCTTCTTCATTCATGTCCTGATTTTCTTCTTCATTCATGTCATGATTTTCTTCTTTATTCATGTCCTGATTTTCTTCTTCATTCATATCATGATTTTCTTCTTCATTCATATCATGATTTTCTTCTTCATTCATGTCATGATTTTCTTCTTCATTCATGTCCTTATTTTCTTCTTCATTCATATCATGATTTTCTTCTTCATTCATGTCATGATTTTCTTCTTCATTCATGTCATGATTTTCTTCTTCATTCATGTCATGATTTTCTTTTTCATTCATGTCCTGATTTTCTTCTTCATTCATGTCATGATTTTCTTCTTCATTCATGTCATGATTTTCTTCTTCATTCATGTCCTGATTTTCTTCTTCATTCATGTCATGATTTTTTTCTTTATTCATGTCCTGATTTTCTTCTTCATTCATATCATGATTTTCTTCTTCATTCATGTCATGATTTTCTTCTTCATTCATGTCATGATTTTCTTCTTCATTCATATCATGATTTTCTTCTTCATTCATATCATGATTTTCTTCTTCATTCATGTCATGATTTTCTTCTTCAGTCATGTCATGATTTTCTTCTTCATTCATGTCATGATTTTCTTCTTCATTCATATCATGATTTTCTTCTTCATTCATATCATGATTTTCTTCTTCATTAATAACATGATTTTCTTCTTCATTCATGTCATGATTTTCTTCTTCATTCATGTCATGATTTTCTTCTTCAATCATGTCATGATTTTCTTCTTCATTCATGTCATAATTTTCTTCTTCATTCATGTCATGATTTTCTTCTTCATTCATATCATGATTTTCTTCTTCATTCATATCATGATTTTCTTCTTCATTCATATCATGATTTTCTTCTTCATTCATGTCATGATTTTCTTCTTCATTCATGTCCTGATTTTCTTCTTCATTCATATCATGATTTTCTTCTTCATTCATATCATGATTTTCTTCTTCATTCATGTCATGATTTTCTTCTTCATTCATGTCATGATTTTCTTCTTCATTCATGTCATGTTTTTTTTTTTCATTCATGTCCTGATTTTCTTCTTCATTCATGTCATGATTTTCTTCTTCATTCATGTCATGATTTTCTTCTTCATTCATGTCCTGATTTTCTTCTTCATTCATGTCATGATTTTCTTCTTTATTCATGTCCTGATTTTCTTCTTCATTCATATCATGATTTTCTTCTTCATTCATGTCATGATTTTCTTCTTCATTCATGTCCTGATTTTCTTCTTCATTCATATCATGATTTTCTTCTTCATTCATATCATGATTTTCTTCTTCATTCATGTCATGATTTTCTTCTTCATTCATATCATGATTTTCTTCTTCATTCATATCATGATTTTCTTCTTCATTCATATCATGATTTTCTTCTTCATTCATATCATGATTTTCTTCTTCATTCATGTCATGATTTTCTTCTTCATTCATATCATGATTTTCTTCTTCATTCATGTCATGATTTTCTTCTTCATTCATGTCATGATTTTCTTCTTCATTCATGTCCTGATTTTCTTCTTCATTCATATCATGATTTTCTTCTTCATTCATGTCATGATTTTCTTCTTCATTCATATCATGATTTTCTTCTTCATTCATGTCATGATTTTCTTCTTCATTCATGTCATGATTTTCTTCTTCATTCATGTCATGATTTTCTTCTTCATTCATGTCATGATTTTCTTCTTCATTCATATCATGATTTTCTTCTTCATTCATGTCATGATTTTCTTCTTCATTCATATCATGATTTTCTTCTTCATTCATGTCCTGATTTTCTTCTTCATTCATGTCATGATTTTCTTCTTCATTCATGTCATGATTTTCTTCTTCATTCATGTCCTGATTTTCTTCTTCATTCATATCATGATTTTCTTCTTCATTCATATCATGATTTTCTTCTTCATTCATATCATGATTTTCTTCTTCATTCATATCATGATTTTCTTCTTCATTCATGTCATGATTTTCTTCTTCATTCATATCATGATTTTCTTCTTCATTCATGTCATGATTTTCTTCTTCATTCATGTCATGATTTTCTTCTTCATTCATGTCATGATTTTCTTCTTCATTCATATCATGATTTTCTTCTTCATTCATGTCATGATTTTCTTCTTCATTCATATCATGATTTTCTTCTTCATTCATATCATGATTTTCTTCTTCATTCATATCATGATTTTCTTCTTCATTCATATCATGATTTTCTTCTTCATTCATATCATGATTTTCTTCTTCATTCATATCATGATTTTCTTCTTCATTCATGTCATGATTTTCTTCTTCATTCATATCATGATTTTCATCTTCATTCATGTCATGATTTTCTTCTTCATTCATATCATGATTTTCTTCTTCATTCATATCATGATTTTCTTCTTCATTCATGTCCTTTTCAACTCTATGTCTAGCTCTGTGGATTTGCCCATTTCTCCTATTCTTTTATATTCATCCTGTAGTTAGCTGGAACACCAAAGTCTACGATTTTACAGGTCTTTTCTTTCTTGTTAATTATTATATCTGGTCTTCTTGCATGAATGGGTTTATCTGTTTGTATGTCCATACCCCATAGGATTTTGTAATTCTCGTTTTCAAGTACTTTTGCCGGCTTATGCTTGTACAATTTGTCTGTGCATTCGAGATGCAGTTGTTTGCAAAATTCCAAGTGTCCTGCCTTCCTCACT
Source organism: Euprymna scolopes (assembly GCF_053919585.1). Classification (NCBI taxonomy): domain Eukaryota; kingdom Metazoa; phylum Mollusca; class Cephalopoda; order Sepiida; family Sepiolidae; genus Euprymna; species Euprymna scolopes. Next base: position 73,964,247 of record NC_136505.1, on the reverse strand, counting down.
TAGCTATGCCTGTTCTTGTATTCTTTTTTGGCCAGTTTGCTCCATTTGCTTACTATATGATTTATCGTTTTGTCTCTTTGTCCAAAGAGTTTGCATTTGCTGTTTTCTTGTGTTTTGTTGATCTTTACTTTGATTTGGTTGGTTCTTATCGAGTTATTTTGTGCTGCAGTTATTACGGATTTATTTTCTCGATTTACGTAACCATTTCGCATCCATGTCTAAGTGTTTTCGTTATTCCCATCCTTTATCATCCTTAAAATCTTCCGTATAGTTGTTTTTCTTTCCATTTTTCTTTTCTCAACTACCATTTGTTACATTGTTTTGTGTTTTGTTTATTTTCTCAATGTCTCCCGCTGCCACAATTATCCTTTCAGTGTTTAGCATTATGTATTTATCGAGTTTGTTTTTTGTGTTATTCACAGTCTTCTATACAAACCAGTCCTTTCTCACCGTTTTTCCTTTTTACGTAGATTAGGGCAACATCGTGCTTAGGGTGTCGTGCATTATTATTATTATTATTATTATTATTATTATTATTATTATTATTATTATTGTTGTTGTTGTTGTGTTTAATTACTTACTAGGAATATTCCAACAGGCCATGAGATTTCTCTTTGAAGGCAACGTGTGGCGTTCTCTGGAGCTTGAGGGATAAGTCTCTTCAGATCTTTAGTACTCTCTACCTCTTTCGATAATCTTTGCCGATGAATTTGCATTACCGCAATAGTCGATTACCAATGAATTTTTATTGGCAGTGGTCTTCACTAGAATTAGGATGGTTAAAAGCTATCAAGTTCCTAGTCCTCTGTGCACTCATCTAGCAGTTAGTGTTTTCTCTCCTCGGTCTCTCAATCCTCCTTGACCCCCCTCATTTATTTGGTGTGGAGCCAGTTTATGGTGACATACGCACACACACAAAGGAACAGGAGCGCAAGGGGGTTTATTTTACAATTATACAGTTTCAGTTTTCATGATTTTATCTGATGTTACTTTGGGTTTTACATCTATAGTAGTTTCTGTGTGTCTAATTTTGTCTGTAGTTCATGTGTGTTAGTTTCCACATTCAAGGATTTTCCTTAATATTTCTGCAATGTTCATTATTGTTATACTTATCCTTTCAGTGTATCCTTTCGTTGTATTTTCTTTCCTATTTTTTCAGATTTTTTTTTTGTCAGTTCTCTGTCTCCTTGATCTACACTCTGTGGTCTGCTGGAACGGCAAAATTTACAATCTGGCAGGTCCTGTCTTTTTGCTTGGATAAGTTTATCAGTTTTTATGTTCATGCCCCATAAGTTCTCGTGACTTTCATTTTCCTGTACAGCTGTCAATTTGTGTTTTATCATTTGCCTAAGTGTTCAAGATGTAATTGCCCGCATAAATACCAGCGTGCTAGTTTTCTCACTTTATCGTGCCAAGTTTTATATATATATATATATATATATATATATATATATTATTTTAAGGCTAGTTTGCTGCATTCACTTATTATGTGGTTTATTGCTTCGTCTCTTTGTCCGCAGAGTCTGCATTTGCTGTTTTCTTGTGTCTAGTCGATCTTTGCTTTGATATCGTTGGTTCTAATCGCGTTATTTTGTGGGTTGTTATTAGGGATTCTATTTCCATGTTTTGGTTTATATTTTGTTGCAATTTCAAAGTGTTTTCATTATTCTCATCTGTTATAATCCTTATGAATGGTCCGTGTAGCTGTTTCTCTTCCCATTTTTCTTTTCTCGTCTTACCCCTTGTCTGTTTTACTTTCTTGTTGTTTTTTTCAGTGCCTCTTGCTGCAATAATAATTATTTCGGTGTTTTTAATTGTGCATTTTTAAAATTCTTTTGTATGATTTACACAGTCTTCTATACAAACCGGTCTTCATCCTCTCTTTTTCTTCGGTCAGTATACTAATTTGGGTGTAGTGAAATGCGCACTGGATGTGTTTTCTGGTCTTTAGCTCGTCAAATCTCAGTTATTTTTGGTCCAACCTATAAACGGTCCTGAGTATATTACTAGTGACATGACCCATGTGTTTTTACTTTTTATTAAATTTCTATATAGTTTACTTTATAAGAGTTTGCTTGCGATTCTGGGGTATTCCTTTCCAATATTCTCTGTCGTTTTCATATCTTTGATGGAGTCTGCTTCCAGAACTCCCAAATATTTATAGCTATTATGTTCATTAATTGGTTAAGTAGTACTGTTACACGAAAAGGGCTGTCCCCTTTTCATGGAAGGAAAAAAGAGAGAATTAGTTAAATGAAAATGATATCAGATAAAACGAGAATCGAACCCTGTAGATAAGTTTTAAAGAACAATAGGTTTTAAATGGAATGTCCAGTTAAATTGTTAATTCTTTTAAAATATTTTATAAATAATATTTGGCTGGAAAATCTATTCACATTCTTAGAAAGAATGCATAATAAAAATATCGGGTAGAGAATTAACAAGTACGTTAAATTCCGTTGTAAAACAACAAAGAGAATGGGAAATTTCCTGGTCGTCAGAAATGGTTTCAAAACGTGCAAATCGCACATGTTTCAAACACGTGAGTTATGGTCACGTTGACCAGACATACGTGTGACGTCATGGCAGAAATGATTTCTCAATATAGGAAAGGGTTCGAAGTTAGTTAGAGGAGAAGAGAATCAGATTCAGATCAGAGAATCAGAGAAGCAGAGAGGTTCAGACCGATTCTCAGTTAAAGTCAGGGGACCCTCTTGGAAGAGGGAGGCTTAGAAGGAAGTATGTAACGACTTTGAATTCATGAAGTACAGAATCATTTCCGACCGGCCGAAGAATAAACTATCATCATATTTTTTATAACTGCCGTTTTTCTGTGTTCATCATTCCAACGAGAAAAGGTAATCTGTTTAATCATTCCAGTAACTCTCTCCGTATAAATGTCTTCAACATGTACCTACTGTCACCCTGTCTCCTCTCTAAATGAACATTTAAAATACGTGTGTTGTCACCTACAAGGAACATTTAATAATATATGTACAGGCCGTCACGTAAATAATATGTACCCCTCTAAAACGGATATTATAACAGTACCATGCCTTCCGTTGTTTCCAGTTTTCTTTTTCTCATGATCAGCAGTGCACTTTCCCATCCCGGATTCCATTCGGACATCCTAGTGGAAGATTCGGTTTGTGTCTCTAATTCATTCTTGGTTTTTATAAATAGTTTCAGATCATCTTTGTATATAAGATTGTTCATTCTTTATTTGTATTAGTGAACTTGCATTCGGTTTGCCATTTTCTTAGTATATTATAAAGGGACATCATGACTATGATAAATAGTAAAGGTGATAGAGAATTTGTATTTCAATCTCAGTAATGCAATGTCCATCAGCTATCAGTTCAAGTCTCCATGTTTCCATTGCATTTTCAATCCAATTGATAATCTTGCTTAGTGTCCCGGTCGCGTACGCGTCGTACAAAAGTAAAGAGGATCAGAGGGGAAGACCATACGCCATAGCGAGAAGCTAGCGGATCACGTAGCGAAGATGCGCAAAATATGATTGACATAATCCCACGCGCCACGTGTGAACCTGAAAAGTAAAACAAAATAATTTAAAATACTTCTTGAATTCGGTGTCAACGAAGTGTTTGTCTCTGTTGGTTGCCAAATCAAGGCGCCAGTCGAAGGGCATGGCGAAAATAATATAACTGTGACGTATGAAATTATTGAAGAAATCTGCTTCCTTAACTGGCTGACACAAAACTATCAGGTAGAATGAACATTCAGTTAGATGTTTTTTTTGTTTGTGTTTCAAACCTCGACAACTCTTCCGATGAACATTTAACCAAAGGAGTTTTTTTTGTGTGTTTTGAGCCCCGACTGGTCTGCCGATGAACATTCAGCCAAAAAGGACCCCTTGAGTTTTAGGTCCCATCCTATCTTATGATGCAAATATTGAAGGACTTTTTGCTGACGCACGTTTCTTTTATTAATTTCTTTCACTTACATGTTTTTATTACAGTTATTAATTAGTCTATGGGATAAGCGGACCCAGAAAAGAACGAGAAAATACAACTATCTGAATTTTTGTGTGCTCATTTCAATTTTTCTCTCTTTGTTGAATCTTTCTACTTTCTACTAGTCTGCCGAACCTCTGCCATTCACGCTCAAATCGATAACCTATGCATGGAAGATCTAATGAATACGCAAGTATTTGCTTTTTTTTGTTTTTGCTTATACACGACTAAAATCATATAGAAACCTTTGCCCCCCTACGTATCTGCCATTTGACAAGAGACGGCTTGGTGGCGCTACTTCGATGGTGGACTCCTCTGGCCTTTTAACAAGTCGAAGTAGAGCAAACTAGCTACAAGTATGGCGTCTAGGACTGAAGTTAAACCACAACGCTCGGAACTGGATCGAAAATGTAATACTGGTATTTTGTACATTCTTAGGTATTTTGTACATTCTTAGGTATTTTGTACATTCTTAGGTATTTTGTACATTCTTAGGTATTTTGTACATTCTTAGGTATTCATGCAAGAGGGATCCTGTCGTACGCATGACTACATTCTTTTGTTTACTTTTTTTATCTCTTTCCAGATCTTTTGGTCCATATATTGTGGGTCATGTGGTCCTCTTTTCTCATTTTATTATCCTTTCCGTTCCTCGGCGAGGAGTCCAAGATTATGTAGGAAGTGATACATTTGTTCATTCAGATGCGCTGTTAGTATTTTCATATTATAGGTCTGTAGTTGCGGGCGATGTTGTATTTTGCTGCGTATTTTTGCACTAGTGTTATTCTATTATTATTGGCTAACGTGGAGCTTTCACACAAGTCAACAAACGATCTGATTGGAAATCTGTGGTGTTCTCTGGAAGCTGAGTGACAACAAGTCTCCCCAGACGTCCAGCTCTCTCCACCTCCTTCGATAGCATTTGCAAATGAATTTGCATCATCGGAACAGCCGCTTACCATTGATTTCTCGCTGGTAGTGGCCATTGGTTTATACTGGAATTTGAGTGGGACTCAGCTTCCCCAAGGTCCCAGTTCTGTTTGCGCTTGTCAAGCCGAGGTCTGGTTGGCGCTCTCTCCTCGGTCTTTCAGTCCTTATTGACCCTTCTTGGCACTTTGGTATCACTTTTTATTGGAGAGAACGGTGATGAAACAATGGGGGGATTCATGATGAGTGTGTAGAATTTGTAGATATGCAGTTTCGGTGTTCTTCATTCCCTGTAATGCTTATTCGTTATATTGTCTTGTATTATTCTCCGCATTCAAGGATTTTCCTTAATATTTCAGTCGTTTTCATTATCGTTAGTCGTTGAACTTTTGCAGATATTCCTCTGATTCCAATTTCTGATATTCTTTTTTCAAAGTTTTTCGGCATTGTTCCTAGAGCTCCTACTATTATCGGTACTATTTTGATTTTCTTTATCATCTAAATCCCTTTTAACTCTCTGTCTAGCTTCGTTTCTTCCTTTCTTTCATAATCACCCTGTGGTCAGCTGGGACTGCAAAGTCTACGAGTTGACAGGAGTTCTCTTTCTTGTTAATTAGTACAACATCTGGTCTTCTTGCTTGGATGGGTTTGTCCGTCTGTATGTCCATGTCCTATAGGATTTTGTGGTTCTCGTTTTCAAGTGCTGTTGCGGGTTTATACTTATACCATTTGTCTGTACGCGTAAAATGCAGTCGTTTGCATAATTCACAGTGTACCACCCTCCCCACTTGGTCATGCCTGTTTTTGTATTCCTTTTGGGCAATTTTGCTGCATTCATATGGTTTATCGTTTCGTCTCTTTGTCTACAGAGTCTGCATTTGCTGTTTTCTTGTGTTTATCGATCTTTGCTTCAATATGGTTGGTTCTGATCGAGTTATCTTGTGCTGCAGTTATTAGAGATTCAGTTTCTCGGTTTATATGTCCTTTTCGCATGCATGTCCAGGTGTTTTCGTTATTCTCATTTTTGTCATTCTTATGAATCTTCCGTGGAGTTGTTTCTCTTCCCATTTCTCTTTTCTCCTTTTGTCGCTTGTCTCACTGTTTTCTATTTTTTTTTCAGTGCCTCTCACTGCCATAATTATCCTTTCAGTGTTTTGCATTATGTATTTTTCTAATCTTTTTTCCTGTCATTCAAACAGTCTTCTATACAGATCAGTCCTCTCCCGCCGTCTTTTCTTTTCACCTAGAGTCTGTTAATATCGTCCTTTGGCTGTAGTACATTATGCATAGTCATGAGTTTCCTGGTTTTCTGGTCGAGTTGTCTCAGTTCTTCTTTTGTCCACCCTAAAAACGGTCCAGAGTATCTTACTAGTGATACTGCTCATGTATTTATACCTTTTATTAGGTTTCTGCTATATAATTTCGTTTCCAGGAGTTTTCTTGTTCCCATGAGGTATTCCTTTCCAATTTTCTTTTTCATTTCTGTTGCTCTGATGGTGTCTGCTTCCAGAATTCCCAAGTATTTATAGTCGTCTTGTTTCCCTAGTGCCTTCATTTCTGTTTGGTTGGGTAGTTCCATGCCTTCTGCCGTTTCCAGTTTTCCTTTTCTTATAACTAGTTGTGCGCACTTTTCCATTCCAAATTCCATTTGGATATCTTGGCTGAAGATCCTGGTAGTGTTAATTACTGTCTCTAGCTCCTTTTCGGTCCTTGCAAAAAGTTTCAGATCGTCCATGTACATCAGGTGGTTCATTTTTTCCTCTGTATTGAAGAACTTATTTCCGGCTTGGCACTTTCTCAGAATACTGTTCAAGGGCATCATGGCTATGATGAACAGTAATGGTGATAGCGAGTCTTCTTGGAAGATGCCTTTTTGTATGTTAATTTCTGTTATGTGTTGTCCATCAGCTATCAATTCTAGTCTCCATGTTTTCATTGCATTTTCTTTTACGTTGGTGATCCTGTTTGGTATTTTATACATTTTTAGGCAATCTATTATCCATGCTTGGGGGATCCTGTGGTATGCTTTTTTGTAGTCGATCCATGCCATGGCTAAATTCTTTCTCCTCCTTTTTACCTCATTTAGGATCTTTTGGTCTATATATAACAGGTCATGTGTTCCTCTTTTAACTTTTTGGCATCCTTTATGCTCCTCGGGGATGAGTCCACGGTTATTCAGGGAGTGGTAGATTTGTTCCTTCGGTTGTGCTGTCAGTATCTTCCACATAGTTGGTAAGCACGTGATTGGCCTATAGTTGCTAGGGACGGTTCCTTTCTTCGTGTTCTTCTGTAACAGTGTGGTTCTACCTTTTGTCATCCAGTCTGGCACGCTTGCTTCCTGTATACATCTTCTGAGGTTTTGGGCTACTCTTTCGTGTAAGGTTGTGAATTTTTTAACCAATTATTATTATTATTATTATTATTATTATTATTATTATTATTATTATTATTATTATAAGTGTGTTTATTAATTTGTTATTGTTACTCAATCTATAATTTATTCTGCTAAAATAATTAGCATTATTTATTGTAGAAAATACCAAAATTGCTAAATTTCAAAATAGACCAAGAATAAACTATAAACTTACAACAAGCTACACTTTTCTGAATTTAATAAACTATAATTTATTAAATCTACAAGGATTAATGATAATCTATAACTTTATAAGATTCAATTAGGACACAATTAAATTCATTTTGTGACCCAACCATCTTTGGTGGTCGAATTTTACATTAATAACCGTAAGAATATGGCAGAGTCTGAGCCTATATTACGTGAACAATCCTAGGCAATTCCCAATTGCTTTGCTGACTCCATTTTTTGATTGAGAACACAAACCAAAATAAGGAAAATAACTTCTGTTGAACAGAGTTACGGATAAATGATAATATTTAATAATAATATTGTTTTGTGCAGGAACTCATTGAATTAGAAAGAAGAGTATTAGCGTTGTTTTGTCTAAACTTGGGAACCAGTACTGACCCGAGAGTTATTATCAAGTTTTGCTTAGCATGAGAAGCTTTCGATGGAAAGTTACTTAATATACACAGGTGATTTCTAAATTGGCCCATCCGGGTGAATTCAAATTTTATAATGCGGGGGCTGATTGGGTGAATGGGATTTCAGACTTCGTCAGCCTTTCCCCGCTCCATAGCTATAAGAAACCGTGTGAGAGCGAAATTTGACAGTTGAGCGGAGGAGTCGAGTCGAGCAGTCCACCCAAGTTAAGTTGAATTGGAGGATAGACAGAATCTGAACTAGCTTCTCCACCCACGCTGATTGCTAACCACCCCTCTCCCTGATCACAGGCGACAGGAATATCACAAGAAAAACAAGAAAAATATCGTGCGTCGCAGTTAGATTTTTTCTTTTATGAACGAACAGTTACACGCCACTATAATGCATATTTTTCTATTTATTTCCTCTGTATAACAGCAAAACATTTTATTTAATAATTGTTCATTGCAAAAACAAGAAGTGATGACTGGAGTTTATTTCAGTCATTGCCTACGGGGTTTGTTACTTAACCACTAAACGGAACAGTCCACTTGAGTTACTTTCTTTCAGGAGACAGCAAGCGGAAAGGGGAATTTACCGCGTCACACCTTTTCTCCCGGAGACTTTTTGTTTCTTTTTTTTAATATTTTTTTTCTTTTACTTGCGAACCACTTGCGAAAAAAAGGATGACGGAGTCGTGCATAAAACCCTGTCATCGCATAAGTGATTAAAACTACACTACTGACCACACTTTCTAGGGTGCTCTGAAATTACACGTACGTACTGGTGAACACTCCTTGGAGTCTGTGTCCGGTTACGTTTGCGGCTGTTCGACCCAGGACGTGACCCTTTGGAACTTCATAACAGTCTTTATCAGTTATAATATATACATACCTTTGTATCTATCTTAAAGTTTATATATATATATATATATATATATATATATATATATATATATATATATATATATATATATATAAATGAGATAAGTCACAGATTAGAGATCAACTGAATTATCCTTACAGATATTATATTGACGTACTACTTTCAGGATGATCCTAGCTCAGTATTTAAGATATAGAGCAATTTATATTATATATCTAAGTTAATGATTAAAGTTAAATTCTATAAATCAAAATATATACACATATATTTAAGTTGCGAATTTATTGTTTGAAACAAGGAATATATAGAGAAAAATATGTTTATTTCCTTAATTCATGGATTTTCAATAATGTCTCATATCACCAGAGGAAATGAAATGCAATTAGCAAAATGTTCAGCTATAGAATAAACAAGTATTTTGCTTTTCAGCACATATACTGAAAATGTTATTTAAATGGTGAATAAGAGTCATATATATATATATATATATATATATATATATATATACACACACACACACACACACATATATATATATATATACCCTTTTTATTTTCCCTGTATAATGATCCTAGCTCCTAGTTCATTCCAAACTAAGATACAAAAACTTCATCCCAAAATGCTTATAGGCTCATATTCAATGGCTATGAAAAGAGACGTTGTTAAAACTATGAAAGGAATTAATAAACGCCTATAATCTATAATAACCATTACAAATCAAACATAATGATGCGACTATTGTACAAAATATTTTTTATAATTCCCTTAAACCTCTTACAATTATTTCTAATAATTTGAGACTAAAAATCTGATTCAAGTTATCTCTTAAAAATTTCCCACACCATATACCTTATACTCTATTTTCTATTGGAATTTTTAAAGTAAATACCCTAGAAAAGTAAAGTATGTTTAATTAAGTGTATTTCATAACGAAAATTTCTGTAAAAGTCTGAGAAATTACAGACGGCCAAAGAAACGGCCGGGATAGCTGAAACAATAATGTAACTTAACAGAAAGATACGGTAATAAAAAATAAAACGTATATATATATATATATATATATATATATATATATATATGTATATATATATAAATATATATATATGGGGGGTGTCTCTGTGTGTGTCTGTATGTAGTACAGCCAAGCTAGCCGAATCAATTAGATTTATGAGCATTTACTTTATATATATATATATATATATATATATATATATATAAACGGCCAAGTAGCTGAAACAATAATGTAACTTAACAGAAAGATACGGTAATAAAGAATAAAACGCATATTTGCTCTACAACAGTATTGAGCACATTCTTCAGTTTTTATTAATTACCATTTCTACTAAACATATATATATATATATATATATATTCTGTAAAACTGTTTCTTTATTTTAGTTTGGAAAGTTTCGTATAGCGTGTGTAGGTCGATCGTGGTTAAAGAATGACTATATTACCATACACATCCAAACTCACCTTATCCGCTGTGTCATTGCAAATCAGACAGAATGCGTAAAAGGATTAAACAACAATGGACGGATGCACATACATAAAACAACATGTTGTCATCTCATATGATGTCTACTTTATTTTTGAGAAAAGTCTATTTTTTGAAAGTCGAGACAGAATAATTAGGCGATAAAAGAAAACAGCGACAGCTATACACTACATTATACTAGTGTAGAAATTGAGGGTCGTATAATCATATTGAAGAACAAAAGAAAACAAGGGTTCTCTTACAGCATTTATTTTTCAGTTATATTACCTTTACTTTATATATCACTTTCAAAAGCGGTTTTCGCTTTATCTAATGGTTTAAATTACAATTGTTTTAAAACAATCATGTCTTCTTTTAAGAATGTTGAATATAAGATAAAAAAACACAAATTCGCGCAATTGTCTTATTTCAATTCAGGCTATGCCGAAAAGCTGCTAAACAACTTGCGATATCTATTTTTTTTTTTTTTTGTTTTACATAGGCATCACCACTTATCAAGGCCAAGAGGCCACTCGAGGATAAGGGTTAAAGAGTGCACAGTAGAAATTGGACAATATAGTAATCATTAGTAATGGAAATTCGGTAAATTTGTTAACTTATATGGAACGGCTCATCAAGAACTTGTTTACGTTAGACTTGAAGACAACTATATTGTAGTCAGCTGGAAAGCAGGAAAAGTGAAGACAATTCCATAGGCGTGCAGTTCTAAGAAAGAAGATTTGTTCATGGAATCTACGTATAGGTTTAGGCACAGATAAAAAGTGGGGGAAATTAGTGATTGTGTATTCTGGTAGACTTGTGAAAGTTTGGCGAGAGGGGGGACCATAGATTGGAGCTCAGCCGAGCACTTGCCATGAAAATAATGATAAAACAGAGACAAACTCGCAACATCTCTTCTATGAGAAAGAGGTTGCAGGGAAGAAAAAAGGACATCCCCCTACAAGGCTATGAAGTCTATTTTGAACTCTATCAAGCAGGATAAATCCTTTCTAGCAGCTCCTGCCCAGATGTGGCAACAGTATTCATCCATCCTTAGACGTACCTCCTGGAAGAATAGCTTTTTAATGGAATAGGATATAGGATATTGAAGAGAAAAGCAACCCAGCCTGAAGACAATAGGTGAAGATATTTTCTTGACTCCCCATCGAGTCTAAGTGTGAGTCGAGGTTGACAATGTGGAAATCCCAAATCTGCAAAAGGAGGTACTCTGGATAGATATAAAAATAACTATAAGCAGCTTATCAGCGGCCATAAATCTGATGATGGTGGATCTAGCCCATTTGAGGGTTCTTGATAAAGTGCAGAATCTTGTTTGTGCTTTGATTGTTCCCACCATTTCTTCCTCCCTACAACCATTCTCTCACAGACATGATGGTCTTATTTATTTGCCTTCCCACGAGAACAGAGTTAGACACAAGGTCAGTTTTTAATGTGGGGGAAATCCAGCTCCCCAAAAAGGGGCACTCTGGATAGGAACAAAAATAAAAATTGTCTCAGTCATGAAGGATTTCTCATCCACTGACCATGAACATAAAAGGTGAACTGTAACATCAGAACAGATACTGCACTGTGATCTTCGCCCAAACGTGATGTTGCTCGACAAATCTACTATCAAACCATGTATGTAGTACTATTATCATATTTGGGCTGGTGAATTTCTGTCCCATTTCAGAGGTTTTGATAAGATGGAGGAATATATTTGTATTTTGATTATTCCAACACATTCTTTTTTTTTTCTGCAACCTCTCTTTACAGACGTGATGTTGCTAATCTCAGTCTTTTTCTACTTAGACTTTGTTGAACACATTCTCATGAACTCAATTCCATAGCCAACACCACATGCACACATACACACATGCACATATCTTCTACTCAGACGGTCGAACATATTCTTGTGAACCTAATTCCAAGCAAACACAATGTGGAGACATACTCACACACATATGAGGTGCCTTCAATAAATTTCCAGATTTTTTTCGTATGGGCACTTTTATTGATAGTACATGAAACTCTAGTCTCCTTTGAAGTATTTATGCCAGCAACGGAAAAATCTTGCGTTCCGGTTGCGATAAAATTGCTAAAGACGATTTTTATATTGCTTAAGTTTTTGATGCATTTCTCAAACAGAAACTTATCAGGATACTTTAAAAGTTGTAGTCAGTAGGTGAACGGTCTGGAGAGTATGGTGGTTAAGGCAAGGTTTCGTAGCCCAATTCATTCATCTTTTGAAAGGTCGGTTTAGCAACGTGCTGTCGGACATTGTCGTGGACGAGAATTGGGTCTTTTCTGTTGACTAATGGTGGATGTTGATGTCGAAGATTCTAATGCATTGCATCCATTTATTGACAGTACTTCTCTGCCGGAATGGTTTCGCCTGCATTCAAACACTGTAATGGATAGGACCGGTCGCAGACCACCAAACAGTCAGCATTCCATTCTTCTGGTGTAAGTTTGGCTTCGCGAAATGTTGTGGAGCTTCGTCAGCGTATAACCTCTGAGCTGAGCATGGCCAGTTGTCGTAAAAGACCCATTTATCATCGCAAGTCACAATCCGGTTAAGAAACGAGTCATTCTTGTCGAGTAAAAGAAGGGAGGATGACATATCATAACGGCGTTTCTTTTGGTTGCCATTCAATTCGTGAGGTACCCATTTATCCAGTTTTTTTTTTGTATTTAAAATCTCGCTCAAGCGGTTGGAAATCATCGTATATGTTACACTTAATTCGTAAAAAGTTCCCGAGCCGTTATGCGTGCATTGGCTTCAACTAAGGCTCTTAATTGATCCTCGTCAATATACGATGACTGAACACTTTCGCCTTACATGAGAATCACAGTCTGCAGAAAATGAATACAGAAATTATAAAGACTTATCCGAAAAGATGCCAAAAAATTAAATGCACTATAATATATGATATATACATCTAGAAATAAAGAAACAGGAAGTTTAAGGCTCATACATTCAATGCTAGAATAGTCTGCAGTGGTCAGAGTATTTGGAGGAATTCGATTGTAAAACTTAAATTCTTTGGAAGGCTAGTGTGTGTGGCCGAAAATAAATTTGCGAATTACTTAAGACCTATATTCGGGTATGGCTTACGGAACCAGAGCATGCTATTCCGTGAATTAAATAAATTCTTCCGTCCGAAATTCTGTGCAAATTCCGAGTTTACTGAAACGATTGCCCAGTTCGATAAGTAACACTTGAAGAAGGTCAGAGATTTCATCGACAGCAACGTTGTGAATACAGCACTCAAAATGAAGCCAGTTTTTCGAAGAATCCAAATAATAACGCTAAGTTGGTGTTAAGGATGCTCTTCCATCATATCTCTTGCTCATGTCTCTTAAAATAAAATGATGGGATAATTCTACCTCGCCAGAAAGTCTCTGCTGATGCAATATTCTACCTGTATAAGATCCAGACATATTTTAAAATTGATTACAGCTTACAAAATTTCTGAATTGATTTCGAGATTAATGGATGATTTCTGCTCGTCCCTACAGCTTTTATTATACAAAAGAAATGTCGCAAGCCTCACTGTCAAACTATGTTCATAAAATGCACTCGAGTGAGCTCTAATCTCTGTCCCCCTCTGAAAAAAACATTCACGACAAGAACTTCTCTCTGTAGCAAAAAACAAAAGAAATCTTCGGGAAACAGTGTTTTTTCTAGAACTTCCCATGGGTGGAATGAAATATCACGATTTCGTTTTCCAACTGATTACAGTGTGGCAATCATCAAATCTAATGTAAATAAATTTTTGTTGAGACGTCGTTTTAAGTAATAAGTTTTTCTTAAGTAATTGACTGTCCATTTTGCCAATTCTTTACGATCATCTCGTATTGGCGATCATCATCCAACTGACGATCGATTTAACACTTATCTTCGAGTGCTCCTCTCTTTGAGACTTGATAATAGAAATTAAAACCAAGAAAAAGTATGTCTAGGGATATAACTGGTCCTTCTATACTTTTAGGCAACAACACCATTTTCCATATTTCTTCTAGGTTTTTCTTATCTTAAGATAAACAATTAATTTTGTTCACTAAAACAACAAAGCAGCAAATTTTTATTCGTTAAAAAACTTATTGGCTTTTTTAAAGAGGTTCTAAAATTGAAATATTGGAATTGAATTTTTTCATAAACGAAAACTAAAAGATGGGACTTATTTCATTTTATGTTAACGTTCATGAATCTGGTTTCTCAGCACAAGTTTTCTACCATTGAATTGCACACAATAAGTCATCTCTTCCCCTAGCAAAATTGTTTTGTCCATTTTATGTCCTTTAAAAAATAAAAAATAATCCTTGGTACTTTTCCAAATAAAAATTACATTGAAAAACAATGAAATAAACGTAAAATTACAATAAATATTGCTGTCCCTTTAAACTAAAACAAAAAGATCAGTAAACTCCCTTAATATGACGAATTGTCACATTGTCAATTAAAAAACTATCTAAAAATGTCTATTTTGCTTTTTGCTTTTTAGGGATTCTTTAAAATAATATGCATAAACCTAAACTAAAATGCAAAATAATATGCAGAAAGGCACTTTTACGGTCTTAAAATACGCTTAAATATCATATTTTAATTCGAGGAGATTTTTTATTCTCGATCCAATTCTCTGTCGATTATTACATCGTACCTAATTTATAATAATTTCAAAAGTAAAGAAAATTACATACGTTATTAGCTAGACTCGAAAGATAAACAACATTATCCGTTAGCGTGTGGCCTAAAATCATGTACATACAAAAACAGCAGAAATAGTATTGTTTATCCTCTAACGTTTAATTAGCGCATGTGCAATAACAAACAAGCACCATTAACTTACGCCAGGCCAAGGTCAATCTTTTTTTAAAATTGTGCCCTCTTAACTGCTATTTTACTGGCTAAAAACTAAATCGAATATATGCTATAGGTCAGAATACACTATATATCAAATTTTAATTCTGTAGACAAATTATTCAGATAGGAGTTTGGTAGAAACTTTTCGCATACACACGGACAAGGTTACTTATATATATATATATATATATATATATATATATATATATTCAGAATTTGAGAGATTATATAATTATTTCTACAGCCAAACAACGTCGCAGCTGACAAAACCCATGGCAGCCAACAAACCGGAAGTTCAAGACTTAAGTTTCGCCTACATTTGGGCTCATAAATTAGATATATCAGAAGTCGGGATTCGAAACCCGAGGTTCTTGCATGCGAGGTGAACACTTCTCCATCTGACCAAACCCGCCACACACAAGAAAATCTATTAACTAACACAGATCAAGCAAATCGTGGCGAAATCCGACTATAGAACGGACCTACTTTGTCGTAAACAAGGGATGTGGTCATTCGACCTAGTTTTAACCCAAGCCGATGTCTTACAAGTAGGAATTTTATGCTCGCTAGGACAATGTCATCCAACAACTAACCACGACTAAGTATACAAAAATGTTTTGTCCTTATAAATGTTAAATAGAAAAAGTAAGGTTTCAATATCTCAGTGAAAGCGAGAAAAATTCAACTTTATAGATTGATAAATTAGTGGTGCGAAGTACAATAGAATATTTTGCGATTCCTCTCTCTCTCTCTCTCTCTCTCTCTATATATATATATATATATATATATATATATATATATATATATAATATTTATAATTTTTTTATTTATGTAAATATAGTCATATCTTGCTATGATCTTCAAACGGCCTTGATCTCACCAGGCAAGAAAAATTTTGAAAATTAAGAACAGTTTAAGAACTTTTTTAATTTTAAAGGGGAAAAATATTTTAACATGTCTAACGTGTAGCATGGTTTAATGTTCTTATAATTTTTAATCGGAAGGCAAACACTTTTACAGCTGTTATCAGTTTAGAAAAGGAAGGACATTTAAAAGGTTGTTGAAATATTGGAGGGAGTTAGAAGAAAGAGAGAAAAGATATCAAAGGAGGGGGTTTGTAAAGTCATTTAGCGAGAGAAAAGGAAAGGAAATAAAGGAAAGAAAAAGAGAGGCAGTACAAATGAATACAATTGAATACACATAACAGTGAGAATATAAGAAAACCATATTTCAGACAATTTGAAATTAGGTGAACTCTGGAACACTTCACCGAAATTAGATGAACTGTTTTGTTTCAAACTTCGGAGTTGATCGTTCAATTTTTATTTTTATTTTTAGAATATTACGTCAACTTTTTAAAAGATCAGATCTGTTATTTAAACCGGCCGTATTAAACTTTCATTTGTTATATATTTTAAGCTGTATCAAATCAATTTTTAAAAATTTGTATTTTAATAAATTTATCCATTTATTCATGAAATTTGCCAGATAGTATTTATTTTAAATGTTAGTTAGTTATGTATATACATGTATAAATATTTGTACCTACACATATACGCATATATACACATATATATTATGCTTTAAATTTAAAAAAAAATTATTATGTATTTTTATTTTTGATTTTTATTTATTTATTTTTATGTATTTACTTATTTATTTATTTTATTTTATTTATTTTTCAATTCAATAAAAAGGGGAGATCCTAATCTAGATCATTTTCCAAACGCTTTTTAAATTCTACACAAAATCAATTGTAATCTCTTTAGTTTGATATTCTACTCTAAATAAAATACTCTGCTGTTTATGAGAACCCAATTTATCTTTTTTAAATTATGCCATTTTTTCAGTAGTTCTTTGTATATACTTGAGAGATTTATCTATTAAATTTTTATGTTAGGGGATCTTCAGGTAGTGTAGTATGACCCAACTATATGCCGAGGAATGAGGATAGTTAACTATTGAGATCAATATATTAAGTACGAAAATGGTACCCCATGGATATGTTAGGAGAAGAAACATCATAGTTTGGGTATATACTTTATTGAGGGTGTTATAGAAATTAGGTTGCTTGGTTTAAGTAGGTAAATACTATTCTGGTCTTGTTTAATTATTAGACGTTAGTTCATTATAGTACTAGTTAAATTACGAATAAAATTCTTTAAAATTTTTTTTTATTTTATAATATAATTAAATTATGGGTCGCTTAGAAGATGTTTTTTTTATATTTCTAGCAGTTTATGTAAGTTTTTAGACTTTTATCGAGTAACTTATCTCTGTCTTGAAATATAAATAATAATTTACCGTAAGACAAAGGCAACAAAGGTAACATAAGGGAAGAACATAGTTTTGTTTAGGATATTCCATTGTATTGTTGGCGTTAGATTTTTTCTAATAATTTCTTTATTAACAGTTTCTTAATTAAATGAAAGTGACGTTTTTATTTTACTGTTGGAATTTTCAAATGAACTTTTGTGACAACTGAACCGTTTCTGCAAAGTATTATAATAGTTTTCAATGTCAAATTGGATGAACGAGCATTTCTCTTTATTTTCAATGTTAAAGAACCAATTTATCTTTTCAGCTGTATTAATCCAGAGGTAAAGTTTATAAATAGTTTTGATTTGTGCGTTGATTCTCTCAAAAATTATTTTACTAATTTTTCTAATTTCGGTTCCGGTGGCATTTATTAATCTAGTTGAGGGTTTATGTGAGAAATTGGGTTTATAATCTTCTAATAGTAAGTACTCTTCTTTTTCGTGCAGCTTATTTACTCTATCTCTAGTATCAAGTTTATCAGTTATTTATTTTTACTATAACAGTTTATTTTCTGGACAATATCAGATTTATATTTTTTATAGTTGGTTGTAATGCTTTGTTAAAGCAATTTTTTGTATTCAGGTTTTTCTAGTTTACAGAAATTATGAGAAAATTATAAATTTGCACTATTTGACCCTTGTCACGACCCTTGTTGAAATTCACTGAGTCTAATCTTTTGAATATTTTGCAACCTGATATATATATATATATATATATATATATATATATATATATATATATATATAATGATATATATATGGTAAATATCTTAGAATAAAATAGAACTTCATACAGTATTAAGTGGGACAATGTAAATTATTTTGTAAATGTCGATTGCCTTTGGTCGTTAAAATTTTCACAACTTTTTTCGTGATGTTTCAAACGTGATCGCAACCAGACACAATCAATCAAAGTTTGAAATGATGTGAATTGTACGAGACGTTAGCTTTTTATTTCCTTGATCTATTTCTTAAATTTATCCTTAAAAGTCATTATGTTGCTAACACAAATTACTACAAAATGAAAGCGTTTTGAAAAACACACATGCATCACATCTTCTGTTATAAATACTAAGATAACAGTTTATCGAGTGCACGTCTTGCAACGTCATGCAACCTAATATGACATGCTTCAATTTTCCTGACACAGTCCACATCCCTATTGCAAACTATTTTGTTTTCGGTGCGACTTAGGAAATTCATTGTAGAAAATGTTATAATTAAGTGTATATCACATCTCGATAATGTAACAAAATAATAGAGGACACGGTAAATAAATAAAATAATAATAATAATAATATATATATAAATATATATATATATATATATATATATATATATATATATATATATATATAACGCAATTAAAAACATTATACGTAGATACTTGACGCCTGTTGACAGTAGTTCTAAAATTAAATTTATTATCTACTACGAGAAATTTAGAACACAAAAACCTTGTAGTTAGAAATAACTCCTCACCGGCTATAAAAACGTTTGAACAAACCAATATAGTGTATAAATTTAAATGAAAGAATGTAACTCCGAAAATAATTCATACATTGGGCATACAGAACAACATTGTCCCGGCGAATAATCATGCATCAAAATAATAATAGTGCTTTATATAAACATTTGATAAAAGAACATAACAGTCCCTCCTCCAATCTTAGAAAGGTCCTCGTTGACAACATAAAAATTATAAAACATGAACATAATATTAAAAAAAAAAAAAAAAAAATATTGAAGTATCATTTACGAGGGGCGTGCAATAAGTAATGCCCCTGACCAACTTCCCTTAGCAGTAGAACAACGAAACTTGGCACAGTCATTAGTCTTTCTCTACATAGGAACCACCCAGAGTTATGCATTTCTCTCATCGTTTGATGTAGCTCTGAATACCGTTTTTGTAGAACACCCCAGGTTGGTCCTCCAACCACGACGTGACTTCAGAAATCAAGGCTGCATCATCTGGGAAACGCTTTCCTTCCAAAAACAACTTCATGGCTGGGAAGAGGTGAAAGTCAGAGGGTACAAGGTCAGGAGAGTAGGGAGGATGGGGAAGGATTTCATAACCACACGCCCTCTGATCTGGCGACATGCGAGTTGTGGACCGGAGCGTTGTCCTGCAGGAGGAGAGTACTTTTGCTGATCTTGCCCAGTCTCTTGATTTTGATAGCTTCCCTTAATTTCCTCAAAAGTGAAGCATAATAGGATCCCGTAATTGTGGTACCCTTTGCCAGGAAATCTGTCATAACTACTCCGTCCTGGTCCCAGAAGACTGTGAGAATGACCTAGCCAGCGAAGGACTGCATCCTTGCCTTCTTTGGAGGTGGTGAGTCCAAGTGCTTCCACTGCATTGACTGAGATCTCTGGATTATAGTGATGGACCCAGGTTTCATCCTGTGTAATCAGTCTTTTGAAAAACTTTGACTCATCTTCTTGCCACATCTCCAAATTGATCTTCGAGCACTCGACGCGTTCTCGTTTCTGGAATGGTGTGAGCAACATGGAAATCCATCTGGCAGACACCTTATGCATATGCAAATGGTCATGAATTATAGTTTCCACAGACCCTGTACTAATCTTGACATCTCGGGCTATTTGGCGAATAGTAATGCGCAGATCTTTCAAAATGGCAGCCTCAACTTGACGAACAGATGCCTCCTCAATGACAGAAGGGGGCGACCAGGTCTGGGAGCTGTTTCCACAGACTTCCGGCCATGTTTGAATTCACGATGCCAGCGTTTGACGAGGTCATATGATGTGACATTATCACCATAAGTTTCTTTCATTTTATCAAAATTTCCTGTGGTGTGCGTCCTTTCAAATACAAAAACCGGATCACTGCTCGACATTCAACAGGCTCCATTTCACGTCTGACTCAGTTCAAACACCTGTAAAACAGAAACTACAATTAGTTCAAAGCTGTAATTTGCCCTTTAATCCACTATAAATGATATCGCATTCGAGAAAAGCAGTAACGTTCTAAAATGTCTTGCATAGTTCGTATTGGACGGAATTTGTTAACGGTGTCCACGAACTGATTTTAATATTTGAATTTTAATCGACCTATATTTTTAATCGACTTCTCATCGCCGTTTACTGCATATTTTAGTTTTCACTTTTAATTCTCATTTTCGCTCCTTCGGACTTTTTACTTCAACACCTGATGATGATTCGTGGATGAATCGAAAGCACTCGTGACAGCAACAACTATGGAACTTTTATAATTATTTTTGATTTTGATACAAAAAAGATTACATGGAAAATCGAAAAATTAAAGAAAAGAATCATAAAGCAAAGTGTCTCTGTTGCATTTAATAACATTTCCTTGCATTACCGTGTCCTCTACATCGAAAACATTCTTAACTAATCTTCAGCTAATCTTTTCTGATTATACTATATACAAACTAAATTTATGCAATATAATTTCTTAATAACTTTAATGAACATATTAAAATATTTTCTCTTATTTTTTGAGTGAGGAATTTCCTTTGGCAAATATGAGTAAATAATTCGCAAGTAATGAAATAAAATGAATATTCCGTATTTTAAAATGAAAGACCACTTTACGATATTTATTTAACGTAAAATGATAACCGAATTGTTCTCAAGTGGCATTATCGTTTTTCATCATTTTCATTATTTCGTGTTTAATAAATTAGAGTGCGTGGATATATTATGAAAATGTTATAATTTATCATTGAGGGTGCATCATTTCTTATATTAGCAACTACTTGAGAAACAAAAATAAAACAAATCTTTATTAAACAGTACATTACAAAACGAAGTGTTTCGTTTGTTTCATTTAATTTGATTCATATTTTGATTCATATTTTGATTCATATTTTAATCATTATTCTACGATTTAAATACACTTTTACTAATTTACAAGACCAAAAATTACACGATTTCGCTTCAATCCTGAAATGAGGCTCATAAATTATATTAAATGTTTTCAATTCACGTGTATATGTGCGCGCAAAAATCTCCCCACAGGGATACTGGTTTCATCTACTTAACAACTATATCATTTGTGACAATACTATTAATAATAATGCATTACATGGCCCTAAAATGACAAATCGTTTAAGGTTTTGTATTTGATTTCTTAGGTAGTGACGCGATACGGATCAGCTAGCTTTAAAGGAATATCTGTAATATAAATCTCATTCGTCTGTTTAAATGTATGTATGTATGTATGTATGTATGTATGTGTTTGTAAAACTTTCGTCAAAAGCGACTGATTTTTACGATATTTAGATCGTTTTGAAGATCGTCCATTCGGACGACAAATATCGAAACATTGGTTAAAAACATTACTTCCTTTACCCTCAACTGGGCACTTTTCTACAGGGAATGGTTTCCTTTTTCGCATATATTTTCGAAAGTCATCCACTCTTTTCGATTGACTAGCCTTAATTTAAGCATTCGCTACTTTCGGTTTGGCTATGGACGCAATGACAAAGACGTCACGTTTTTTTTCCACGTTCTTTTCTTCCTTCGCGGTACGGGTTCGAGCCTTCTGCCTACTACCACTTATTTTTGCTCAACACACACGTCAAAAAACGCTAGTTATATATATATATATATATATATATATATAAAATAATGTAAATAATTACAAATTAACTATAAACAGTTAGTAATTAATAATAGTCGCTATGTAGTTTGATTAGAAAATAATATACATACACCTTCCCCCAAACTGTTATAAATCTACTCCACTCTCCCTGTCTCTTTTTCTCTGTCTGTCTGTTTGTCTGTCTGTCTCTGTCTCTCTTCCTCTCTCTTTCTCTCTCTCTATATATATATAAGTATATATATATATATATTTCTGTGGAAATATACTATATTTCCTTATAATATATTCCAATCTTATTTAATAAGCTCAATGTATTACAGCGCAACACACACACACACACATATATATGTATATATATATTCTCTCTCTCTATATATATATTCTATATATATATTCTATATATATACATATATATATATTCTATATATATATATATATATATATATATATGTTCTATATATATTCGAAACTATATATATATTCTGGAAAAAAGATTTCTGCCTCAACAGGAAATCTTCAACAAAATATTTAACGGGAAAATATTTTACGGAAAACTATTAATATTAAACTATAAAAAGGAAGATACTAGAATTTAAAATAAAATAATATTTTATTCACACTCAATCAGATGTATTTCTTACACCTAGGGATCTCTAATGTGTGGGGTGGGATTTAGCTGCTTGTCGGGTTTGTTGGGGGTGTTGGCATCGAAGGGGTACAAGTGCTTGTAGTTCGGCACAGCATTCACCATAAAAAGTACTTGTAGAACAGGCAGAGGGATGTAACATTTTGTCGATAGAGACTGAAACCTGAAGCTTAGAGGACAGTTCAGGACCTATCAGGTTGGCGACTCTCTTTTGAACCCTGTCAATAAGTGAGAGACAAGTAGCAGACGCACCAGCACAAATGTGACAACAGTACACCATACATGGGAGAATGGTGGCCTTATAGAGGTTCAGGATACTTTCAGGCGTAAGTAGTTTTATAGCGGAGTAGAGAGAGCCCACCTTCTTTGCAGCAGGCTTACCAATGCTCTCGATGTATCTATTTCAGTTCATGTTCCCTGTAAACATTAGGCCGGGGAGTTTAAAGGAAGTACTTTCGGATAATGTACTTTTGGCCATTGCTATTGGTGGTATAGAAGTTTTTTGTAATTATTGAAGGAAGCAAGCTTAGTCTTGGCAGCATTGAATGTGACCCTTCATTTTTGTCACCAGTCCACTACAGATTGAAGGTCATCCTCTAGTTTTTCTGCCATTTACTTAGATATGTGTTTATTTGTTTTCCCCTCGTGCCTGCTATAGAGTGTGGAATCATCATCAAATATACCCATATCAGAAACAATTTTATCAGGGATGTCAATTATGTATACCAAGAATAATAAAGGTCCAAGCATAGACCCCTGAGGTACTCCCGCATTTATATCATTGTTTAGATGTACGACCATCAAGGACAACCTGGCTTTTTCTCTTACTTAAGAAGGATTTAATTACATTATGTATTCTTCCAGTAATATAATATGATCTAATTTTCTTTAAAAGACCACTGTGCTATACCCTGTCAAAAGCCTTAGATATATCCTCCCCTATTTTCTCCAGTAAACAGTATATATGTTCAGAGATTACAGTTAGGGTGTGTGCTATGGAACGGGCTAGCCTAAATCCATATTGATTGTCGGTCAGAAGTTTAGCAGCTGTAAGGTGATGGACAAGAGCTTGATGATTTAAGAACTCAAATATTTTGGCGATAAGCTGGACAAGGCTAATGGGGAGATAATTTAATGGGTCAGTCCTTTCGCCAGAATTCTTGAAAACTAGTACCACAGAAGCGGTTTTCCAGAAGTCAGGAAAGCAAGATTCGTTGTGTCATTTGTTGTAAAGTAAGGAGAGAACTGAAACAACCTCAGCGGCGCATTTTTTTAATAGCACAGCCAAAATGAGATCGAGTCCACATGCTTTTGAGGTTTCCAGGTTTATTATGATACCTTGTACCTAAGAAGGAGTGATTTTCAAATCATCTAGTGTGGCGTCTGTCTGCAAAGGAAAGTCAGAGAGGGAATGGTGTGCCGAGTCCAACGTGGAGTTAGAGGCAAACCGACTGTCAAGCAGGTTAGCCTTCTCGGTCGTCGTGCAAGCAAAATGACGATTGTTTGATAGTGAGGGTTACTGTCCATTATTTATTACACTGTTGTAGGTTTTCTAAAAATCACGCGTTCCTAATTTCTGTGCTTCGATGCGTTTTCTGATGGTTTCAGTGTATTCTGTCTTAGCTGTCGCTATTTCTCTCTTACAATGACTTCTAACTTCTATGTACTTCTGTCTGTTTGCACTGGACTTATGTCGGTTGCATCTGCGGTACGCATGCTGCCTTTGAGCAATGACAGCTTCACAAGTAGAAATAAACCATTGGGAAGAGTGGGATCTTGCTAAAGAACTTCTGTGTGGAAAGATGTGCTTCAGTTGCTGTTTTCAACCATTCAGTGGTTTCACTTGCACACTGTTCAGCTAGAAGAGAAAAGATATTTCCCAGGGAGCATCTCTGAATAGATCCCTGACGGCATCCCAGTCAACATTTTTGTAATCCCTCGTTGTTTTGAGCAGTGGGTCTTCAGTTTTGGGTCGAGAATTTAGTTGCGATTTCTACGTTTATCATAGCATGATCAGCATTCCCGAGTGGAATGTGGTCATTCGTTGTACAATCATAGGGAACTGTGGTCAGAAATAGATCTAAAAGTGAGGCATGTTGATCTTGCTGGTCTGGGAAATGTGTCGGAATGTAACCGTCTTTGAATGAGATATAGAGACGCTATGTGTTCTGCTACTTGCTATGTCTGTGTAAGTAAAAAAAGCCAAGCCAGTTACTGTGGTGGACATTAAAGTAACCAAAATGCATGTACTTGTGCACTAGTATCGAAGGAGAGTGCTATATCTATGCTGCCAGAGACTTTGTTTATCAAGGTGCAGTCTTGGGTCGAGGGAGAGCGGTAGAGAAAATACAAATAGCTAATATTATGTTGCATATTTAGTCTGAACCACATAAAGGCTTGGTCGTCTGATTCTAGTTTAATTTCTCTAGTCAGGGGGAGGGTGTTACTTATATAGACTCCAAGTCCGTGCATATGGCTGTCTTAGTCCTTGCGGCAGAGTGGGAGATGAGCAGGCATGTTAAAATGGTTAGAGGGAATGGAAGAGTGTAGGTTAGTTTCACAATGCTAAGATATTCGAGATGTTTACTAGGAGAAATGATTCAACGTCATCTAAGTTAGTTCTAAGCCTGTGGATATTCGTAAATGCAAACCTAAAGGGAGGAGGCTGGTTGTTTTTTTTTTGTTGTTTTTTTGGAGTTTGGTCCTAGTTAAAACGTAATTTTTGATTGAACTGTTATTTCATTTGATTTAATTTAAAAGTTTTAGTTAGAGTGAGTGAGGGGTGCTGGATGAGTGGTTGTGCAGAATATCAGACATGCAATACCAGTAGACCATCAGCTGTCTTTGCCTACAGTATTGTAGTCTCAGGAAAGCCCACCGGGGATGAATGCAGTGTCCCTTTCCATGCGCAACATGGCACTACAAACATCCCGATATTGTACAACTGTTGATGGAGCAGCCGCTCTAAGCGTTACCAAAGAGTTAGGGCACCTGTAATATCAGTCAGAAATAGGAACTGTCAACCCGGTAATCACAACCTATCAGACAAAAGTCAGCCCAGTCCAATTGTACCGGCTTATATGGTACTGAAGCACCCCTAGTGTCCAGTTTAGGGGGATGGGATGTGGCGGGAGTGGGGAAAACGGCGTTCGTTGCCTTAATCAGGAAAAAAGGTCGACCACTTGGTGATTCTGTCGAGTCCCTGTGATAGCGCTTCTACGCCTGGCTAATAGGCAAAGAAGGAGTATAAACGCCGGGTGATAGACAGTGCCTATTTTCTCCTTAAGCAGTTTAGGTTTGCCAACCAGTAATTTGTTTGAGTCATCAGCTCTGGGAAGGTTGTCGTCCAGGACTGAAAAGGCCTCCCTCCCCTATGTTTAGCTTCAGAGTTTTCCTTCTCCGAGACTGATGACATGGGAAGATCTACGGGTCCATCAGCACTGAGAGGGTTTGCCCCGCGCCTGAGTCCTAAACCAGGTATTTCTGCGACCCCGCATGGGTAGTTAATATTAATTGGTTATTTAGTAGGTTATATATCTATGGAAGAGAGGATAGGTAGGAATCCACGCAGTGGAAGCAATTAAATTTGCAACAGGATGAGAGAAAGAAATTAATGTAGTTTTATTTTATTTACGCGAGATTAGTATAACATATTTTTTATTTTATAACTTATATAATGTGGGCGTGTGTGTATGTGTTAATTTCGGTAGGAAGAGAGAGGTAGGAACGAAAGAAAAGTGAAAAAAATAATAAATAAATAAATATCAGTACGAATAACGACATTCTTCCGCGCATAAAAAATCCAAGGCAGAGTCAACTCCACACACAAATTAGCAGTTTCCTCGTTCACCTCTCTCTCTACAATTTTACCAAGCAGTCAGTAATGTTATGTTATAGTAGTATGAATATATATATATATATATATATATATATATATATATATGTATATATATTAATAAAATACTATAAGTGTGAAATAAATATATATATACAAGAAGAAGTACCCGTCGTTGACTGGGTTCAAAAACAGCCGACAGAAAATGGACTGTGATTGATGAAAGTATGATAGGTTATGAAAAGGAGGGGGTTGTAAAGAGATATGTTTTCATACTCAAAAATTTTGCACTAAGCAAAATATGAAAGTAAAGATAATTTTCGCGAAAATATATTTTTTGTATCAACTTTGTTTCCATTCGTAGCCAAGAGTGACCAACAAAATGATGTTTCCTTACAAAGAGAAAATGTTATATATATAATAATATAAATATACAAGAAATAAATGTTAGCATAGTCAATAAAAGTTAATTTTATGGTAGAAAAGTTCATTGGTTTGTATTTTTAAGTAGTTTGTAAATTTTTTTTTGTAATTCACGAACCGGTTTAAAAAAATCAATATGGCAGCGACGTTAAAATGGAGAGCCCTGTTTTCAATTTGAAGGTGGGGCACCTGAGCATTCTGTTTATTTAAGAGAGTTCCGTCAACTTAAGGAATATTTATAAACATATTTTATTTTCTGTTTCCGTTATTTTGTGATTGAGGAATATTCGATTATGGCATGCGTAGTTTATATAAAATTCATTTAAGTAGTTATCGCCTCAAATTTCGTTTTAATTTCGGTTCGCTGAAATTATTTCAAGTAAAGTGCATTAAAAACTATTTCAAAACAAAAAAAAACATGAACTGAACTTTTATTGACTATGGTAACATTTATTTCTTGTATATTTATTTTTTCGGGTAGTCGTTTGTTGGTTTTTCTGCTAAACACTCTTACTAAATAATATCGACGAAATATCCAAAAACCAAGAAACAAAAACAGTTTTGAAAAATAATGAAGCTTTACTTACTTTAGTAAAATAATCCGAAACAGCAAAATGGGATATTAAAAAAGTAAATACGTAATTACTTTAGTTTTAAAAGCAAAGAATCGATATAAATATGAATAAGAAGAAAATGGCGATATTTTCAAGCAGAACAGCTTCAGTTTTACAATATTGAACGGTGTAGTATTGCGCCGTCGGATTCAGGATTGTACTATTGTAATGTAAAGAACACGCAGAAAGGGTTGTGATCGACTGAATTCCTTCTAGTACACTAACAAAAAAAACTTAAACAGATATCTAAATAAAAATAAAAAGGTTATGTAAATGTTTTTAAAAAGACACGTAATCACGTGAGCAGGATATTTTCCTTCTTTTGACACGATAACCAGTAACATTCTTATTTTTTATTATTTATCTATTTATCTATTTTCGAAAGAGTGCCACGTGCAAGTGGATAAGGAAAAAACAGTGTTATGCAAAATTTGCGTCGAAAATTGTCTAAAGTTCCGACCTTTTTTTTTTGGCTTTCACTTTAATAAGAACGTGGATTTATGAGGTGAATTTATTCGACACAATATGATTCAACGCAAATAAATAAATAAAAGCTAACGTAAATTAAGATTAAAGTGAAGGTGTTATTGTGGACCCTCACCCATTTTAAAAAGAACCTTGTTAAACTTTGTGACATATTTACATTCTATGGAGGTCAGGCGCGAACGAACATCCAATAATTTTATTATACCATATTTCTTCAAACTGAAGTATCAAAGTATACTTACGCAAATATCCTCGATACATCTTCTATCATTATATGCAATCAGTTTTTTAAAATAGTCAACCGACAGACACACATACAGACGTTCAGCTATATATATATATATATATATATATATATATATATATATATATATATATATATATATATATATATATATATCTGGCCTGAGTGTCCGGCTTTGCTCGGACGTGTGTTTAGCAATAATAAAAAGTGTTAGTAGATAGGCATGTCCGAATCCATACCGCGAAGGAGCAAAAGAACGTGAGAAAAAAACGTGACGTCTTTGCTGTTGCGTTCATCGCCAAACCGTATGTTACGGGCGTTTAAATTAAATTATTTTTGTTTCTCTCGCTCTTAGTGATTTAATAATAGCTCTTTTTACACACCCACACGCGCACAAACATATTTATATGTAATTTAACTACTTGGGACAATGCTTTCACACATGAATACATAACAAAGTACTTATTTAGATAGCTCAATAATGATACCACGTTAATAGGAGTAGACACCCAATTATTTACTAATTTTCAGAAACTTTCTACCTATTTCTATTATGCGGTATTTGTTAAGAAAAGTACACACACACACACACACACACACACACACACACACACACAGATATGATATTTATTTGGGCAGTCTTGCGGTTAAGCCCGGCATATTCGAAAGAAAGTTCGACAACTCAAGGAGAGTCCCATCAGTATTTACACAGTCAAATCACGTTATTACGAATTATTACTTTAAAAAAATAAAATTTATCTATCTATCTATCTATCTATCTATCTATCTATCTATCTATCTATCTATCTATCTATAAAAGTGAACGTGTCTGTGTATCTGTCTCTCTGTGTGTCTGTCTGTGTGTGTACATTTCCCTACGCTATAACTCTGTCAATTTTTAGTCTACAGACTTAAAATTTGAAATAGAGGGTACTGAAATTTGGGAAAATCTTTGAGATCGGCTTTCCGCCAGAAATTTGGCTGTTAAGGGGTCAAAGTTCAACGATTTGACCTTTGAGAACTCTACCAAATCCTCCGAGAAGTTTGGGTCTAAACACTTGAAATTTAAGATATAGGTTCCCTGGACATGGATCTAACTTAATAACTTGATTAGAGCCCAAAACAATAAAGGTTAAGGGGTCATAATAGGGGTCAAATTAAAAAAAAATTGACCGTTTTTTTTTTTGCCCAGTATACAACTCCAACCCCCCGGGACACGCCGGTCACCCATGCTAATATATCTATAAAAGTGAACGTGCTGTGTGTCTGTGTGTCTGTGTGTCAGTATAGATTTCCCTACGCAATCACTCTGTCAACTTTAAATCTACAGACTCAAAATTTGATATACAGTGTACTTAGATTTGGGAAAATCTTTGTAATCCATTTTCGGCCAGAAATTTGCCTGTTAAGGGGTCAAAGTTCAACGATTTGACCTTTGAGAACTCTAGCTAACTCCTCCGACAATTTTGGGTACAAACAATTGAAATTTTAGACATGGATCTAACTTAATAACTTGATTTGAGTCCAAAACAATAAAGTCATAATAGGGGTAAAAGTTTAAAAACAAAATTGACCGCTGCGGTCTTTACCAAATTACCCAGACAATTTCTGGTCTAAACATTTGAAATTTGGCATAAAGGGTATTCAGAGATAGGGCAAGCTTTTTAATCAGTTTGGGTCGAAAAATTTTAGTTACCAATATACAAATGTATGTATGTATGTTTGCATTTCTGCCTAAAACTTTCGACAGAGGCAAAAGCAATGGACACTTTTCTACAAGGAGGGGTCGCTTTTTTCGCCGATATTGTCGAAAGTCATCCCTTCTTTACGATTGTCTAGCTTAATTTAAACCTACGTCACTTCCGATTTGACGGGTGTCGTAACAGCAAACACGTCACGTTTTCTACCCATTCTTTTCGTCCTTCGTGGTACGGGTCCGAGCCTGCCTTCCTACTACCACTTGTTTTTTTTTTTACTAAACATACACCTTCAAACAACAGGGCAAGGCCGGGCTGAAATGCTAGTATTTAATAATATTATTAGATATTTGATTTAATAATATTATTAGATATTTGATTTAATAAACGTTTGGAACAACTGCCATGCTTCTTGGTATTAATAATCTATAAATTGTCGGGTACGAATGGAGAGAAAGCTGAGGAGAGAATGAAATAAATGTAAAGAAACGGAAGGAGGAAATGTAAAACTCGAGAGATTTTAAAAGAAAAATATAAAGAGTACCATCAGATAAAGAGTACCATCAGATAAAGAGTACCATCAACAATATTTTTGCATCCACCAAAAAACATTTTCTGTTCATTTCAACTCTCGCGATTCCTCAAGTTTTTCTCTCTGACCGTCTTTGATATGACACACAACTGAATTCAAAGAGGAGTCACGAATTTGTATGATTTTGCGGTGTGGAGTCACCCTCCCGCTAGTCCTGGTTACACGAAACCAGACTCTAATTCGAGGCAGTTCTGACTTTCAGGTTATATCTTACTGTATATTTGTTCAAATATTCTACGATTTCAACATGTTTCATTAACATATTTTCTAGTTGCATTTCAACGACATATTTGATGGATAATCGGAAGACATTGTAAAAACCATATTATTATGAGGATGTTAAGGAAATTATTTCGCTTGCTTTTATGAACTCTACTTGAAAGAAATAGCAGGAAAATACGATAAAACACCAGTCACAGAGCCTCAAAGTGGTAATATTTCGCAGTGATCGCACATAGAAATGATAATTTAAAAGTGCTTGACAGCGAATCGATTCTTCTAGCTGTAAAATAAAGCTATGGCCGTCATTATAATGGAATGCCTATCATAATGAAGAGAGAGAGAGAGAGAGAGAGAGAGAGGGGGAGAGAGAGAAGATAAGAAAGAGAGGGGAGAAAGAAAGAATTGGGAATTAGGAAAATATGAGTGACAATTAAAAACAGATGACTTTCGTGTACAAGGAAAATACATCACGTAATAAAGAACACAACACGGACATTTTTATTATGTTTCCCTACAAACTGCGCGTTTAATGCTAGAAATTAAATTTTACATTTAAGCCCATGTTTTAGTGAACCAAAAAATAAGTCAACCTAAAACCCGACTCTCAAATTCCATTATTAAATTACCACACGCCACAAATTTCATCGATGGAACAATCCACGACTCTGGCTGTCCGGCTTCCAACATAATCCATCACATAACAAAGTCACGCAATTCTATCGAGTTTTCCAAAGACACTGAATAGTTGCATACTTTTGACAACCACTTTTCAAAATAGTCACAAATACGCATTTGTGCGCAGCCCTACAACAAACCCATGAAAACCGTAGTCGAATATTTTACTATTTCATTGTAACGTTGTCATAGCCCGATTGGCCCATAGAGAGATACACGGACATAATTAACCTGCCAGAACGAGTCTAAATATGGTATTTCAACATAAAACGCGCTACCAGCAATGGTAGTGTACATTTAGGTTAATAGATCACATAAAATGCTAAACTTTGCTGAAACAAAAATCAACGACAATCAATCGACATTATCATCTCAAACTAAGAAATCCTTACATTTAATGAAAACAATGACTGAAAAGAAGCATTTAAATAATGATTTTTTTTGTAGAAATACAGACAAATATATTGAACCATCCGAGTTTATTAGCAATATGTTTTCTAAAGCATATAAACAGTGGCGCAATTTTAAACGTGTAACCTCCATAAGTGCGAATGCAAAATAGTTTTTAAAAACACACCTAGAATGTTTTTCTCTTATGTGTATGTGTTTGTTCATTTATATTGTTTTATTAAGCGCCTTTATTATACGTAAATTTTAACGTATTAATATATTCAAATTTATTTAAAATTGAAAGGGATTTTTTAGATAAAATTTAAATATAACTAGACATACTTGAGGCAATATTAAAATATTAAATATAAAAAATATATAGTGTAAACACAAGAAAAACATCGCCCAGAAATTGAAATGCATATATATATATATATATATATATATATATATATATATATATATATATATATATATATATGCATCCACACACACACGCAAACACACACACACACACACATATATTTATATAAATTATATATATATATATATATAGACATCCACACACATAACTGTTTCGATGTATCACAGCTTATCAGTGCGGCTAGACAGGCAACTACCTCAAGACATGATCGAAATCCAACCGCCCGTACAACAGTCAAGGCTACGAACCATTATGCTAATCGGCAGCTGTTGTGCGTGTAGTGAATTAACGATGTCTTGACATCGTCCGAATACCTAAGCTCGATTTGTTTACGCAAAGAGCATCGCTTAATACGCTAATTGTATATCGTATATCACTTCCCAATATGCTCAACTTAAGGAGCATTATAGTCTTCATTCGCCAGACACATTACCTCTGTGCCACCATCGACCTCCACGAGAATATTAACAACTACAAACACTATATACAAACACAAAGCTAAGCCATTCTCTCTCTCTCTCTCTCTCTCTCTCTCTCTATATATATATATATATATATATATATATATATATATATATATGTGTGTGTGTGTGTATGTGTGTGTGTGTTAGTGGTGAGACGATTAATCGGAATCAGATCTGGATCGGAAAAGTCGGAGCTTTTTAGGGTATCGGAATCGGTATCGAAATCGGGAAAATTTTAGCCTATTTTCCGATGCCAATGCCGATTCCTTTTATCATCTATTTTAGTTGATTTTGTTTTTATAAAACAACTTCGACTAATTAATATTTATTGATTTAAACTTAAACAATATTTGCGAAAGAAAACCCGAATAACAAGAAATATTACATAGGCATGACTTCCTTAGATTTCAAAACCCGATACTATGACCACAAAAGTACATTCAAAAATAAAAAACACCGTATAAAAACAACACTAGCGAATAAATACTGGGAACTCAAAGAAAGCGGACATTCGCCGGTCGTCGAATGGAAAATAATGAGACAAGCTACCACATGCAAACATTTAGACGACCCATGTAAATTATGCCTCCATGAAAAATTTTCTATCCTGTACTTTAAAGAACCTCAAAATCTATTAAACTGTAGGCGAGAAATAGCAAACAACTGTGTTCACAAAATAAAACTTACTCTAGGATAGCGATACAAAATAGCTTTACAACTAACAATAACAATAGAAAACAAACAAATAAATAAATTAAATAAACATGAATATACATAAACGATCACACACACACATATATATATATGTATATATATTTGCATGTATATGTGTACACATAGGTATATATATATATATATATATATATATATATATATATATATATATATATATATATATAAAGGAGAACGTCTACCTAAAACCACTAACCTAGTTCTAAAACAGATCCTTTGTTTGATAAAATGCATGCCCATTGACTGATAGGAAGGGGCGCGGTAGATACTAGAAAGCTGATTGGCTAACTAGAAATACTCAACATATATAAAAACAAGAAGCAACCACAGAATTCGCGCATAAGTCTGACGAATCCTATAGTTTGATGAAACGCAGAATATTCAGTGTAGCTTAATCGCCATATATATTTTATAAATTACTAACTAGCTCTACCTACGTATTGAGCACTTTCGAAGTAAATACTTAAAGTTTACGCATAAATCTATACTTTCGTATATTAAATTTATGTGAATAAATGAAGTAGTTATATATATATATATATATATATATATATATATATATATATATATATATATAAAGCGAGAGTGAGAGAGAGAGAATGGCTTAGCTTTGTGCTTGTATATAGTGTTTGTAATTGCTAATATTCTCGTGGCGGTCGATGGTGGCACGGAGGTAATGTTTCTGGCTAATGAAGTCAAAGATTGCTTTGTAGCTCCCGACCAGTAGCAATCGTGACTTAATCAATGATGATTGCAAAAGCATGAAACACTGAAGTCTGTAGGAATAAAAATAATTATAATATATATATATATATATATATATATATATATATATAAAGAAGAAGAAGAACAAGAAGAACAAGAAGAAGAAGAAAAAGAAGAAGGGAACACTTTCATCAGATGATGCAACATTTTCAGGGTTGCAAATATGTAATTTGAAAAAAAAATTCAAATATATTATCTTTAGTCTCATGCGTACATTTTTATCACGGGAAACATAAATCTGAATGTTAATTTCATGTGAGTATATTTAAATAATACGGAGGATTTAAAATTATGACATGTGTTTCTAGTTTAAACACTCAGTAAAATATTGGATTTGATAGCAATTTTCATAGTAGATAAATAATTGGTAATTGGCGACTGTAAATATTGGAACATCACAGAAAAGAAAAACACTTTTCCTGTTGAGATTTCGATAGTTCACTAGCACTTTGTACAGAAATATAAAATCGAGTCAAACTAAATATGCAGAATATTTGAGTTGGAATGATGCAAAAGGAGCAGTTTCCAATCGATAAAATATTTCATTAGCCACATAATTTTACTGCTCCCTCTCTGTGTACAGATTTATATATTTAAAACATTATATCTAAAATTTAATCACTTTAAAAATACTTAATTTTCAATAATATAGTGCGGTATTTGGCCCAGCAAGAAATCTGGTTTACGAGAATAGAGAAAGTTTCAGGGAATATTAAATTTACATTCGTTTTCCATTCGCATTTCTAGAGTCAAGTTTCATATAGCGCCTAGTATTTGAAAATGTTCATCTGGTAAATATCAGGTTCAACGTTCTATAATTTTGTTGAGGAAAAGTGGAATTTAAATCTGAATTTACATAACATACACTCTAAGTGTTAGAAATGAATATGTTAAGGCGTTATAAATAAAAAATACTGACATATGCTCCGACACTGAATGTGAATGCCTATACTTATTTTGCCTTTTGAAAAAAATCACGCGCTATTCTAAATATGATCAATTAAATTTAATTTTTATATATTATACAATTTCCAAATAAATGTGTTGGGATAATTGAAGTTTAAAATCTGATAGGAATGATTTTGTGATTTTACCTAAAATATGTTCATATAATTTTTCGTGGGTGTATAATACATATATTATGTATATCTATAATATAAAGCTGAATGTCTGTGTGTGTATGTGTGTGTGTGTGTATCTGGTCACGAATAGGCTCCTATATTGTTGACTATTTTAAAAAGCTGATTACATATAATAATAGAAGATGTAAAGAGACACAGGAATGGGTATGTTTGATCTGGCAGAACGGTGGTTCATTAAAATTATGAGGTCTGCGTTCGTGCCTGGTCCACAAAGCTTTAATAAAGACTTTTCATAACTATCTGCGTAAGTATACTTTGATAATTATGTTTCAGTTTGAAGAAATATGGTATACTAAAATTATGGGGTGTTCGTTTGCACCTGACCTCCATAGAATGTAAATATGTCACAAAGTTTAAGAAGGTTTTTTAATATAGATCCACAGACTATTGCGATAAGTGTTTCAGTGTGAACAGGTATGGTATAATAAATTATAGGGTTTAACTATTTTATTTTTACTTTCATCATATTTTGCTTTAGTTTTGATACCCCCAAATTCGAAGGTATCTCTTTACAACCCTTCCTTTTCATTACCTATCATACTTTCATAAATCAGAGTCCATTTTCTGTAGGCTGTTTTTGAACCCAATCAACGGTGTGAACTTTTACTAGTATATATATATATATATATATATATATATATATATATATATATATATATATATATATATATATATATGCATATATATATATATATGGAATCACATCAAGTATATTTAACTTTTCAATTAGTAATGACAAACAGAAAGATAATTCCGAAATATGCGTCTCTCTTGAATAATCTACACGTTATATAATGATCGATATTTGATCACATTTTAGAATTGTTTCATATCGTTCGGCTACGAAAAACTCTAACTTGTGACACTTCGCTCGTTTTATTTGATGTTATTTATGAGAAAACTAAATAAATAAAGTATAAACATAAGTCCCCTTTGCGTCATGAGTAAGTTGCTGGAATCTGTATTAAATAGAAAAGTGGTATAACAACTCAGCAAAAATAACCTTCTTAGTTACATGCAATATGGTTTCCGTTCTGCTAGATCTGCAGCACATGTGCTAACGGTTATATCATAGGATCAACGAATCTGTCGACGGAGGCTTCCTTTCTAGGGCAGTTGTTCTTGACATATCAAAGGCCTTTGATAGAGTATGGCATAAAGGTCTACTCCGCAAGATTTCCAGCTACGGTATAACTGGAAACATCTTCTAAATTATTAAATCATTTCTCTCTGATAGGTTCATAAGAGTAGTTTTTGATGGGCAGAAATCAGAAGCTGACAGTATTAATACAGGAGACCTTCAGGGGTTCATCCAGAGCCCAACTCTCTTCCTGATCAACATCAACGATCTCCCAAATCACATCCTAAGATACAAATATATATTCTGATGACACTACCATATATGACAACATTTCAAAGATCGTAAATGACCAAGTTCTGCCTGATTCTCTCTCTTCTGATCTTGAGTACGTGGTACAACGGGGAAAGAGGTGGCTGGTTAATTTTAATTCATTTAAAACCAAGCTTCTATCTTTACATCATCAACCCTCTGATGCCAGTCTGGCATAAATTGAAATGTCTTGGGGAGGCTCTATGTTTTGACAATCTTCTGAGTCTAACCTTTACTCTTGATCTGAAATGGAACACGTACATCAAATCCATTGCCAAGATAGATGGAAAAATGGTGGGATCATTCTACCGCTCCAGTAGATATCTCACTGCTGATGCAATTCTCTATCTGTATGAGATCCAGATACGTCCAAGGATTGAGTACTGTTCTCACATCTGGGCAGGAGCTGCTAGAAATATCTTATCCTTTCTTGAAAAAGTTCAAAATAGACATCCTAGTCTAGTGGGGGATGCTCTTTTCTCTTCCCTGCAACCCTTTTCATACAGAACAGGCGCTGCGAGCCTGTCTCTGCTTTATCGTTATTTTCATGATAAGTGCTCGTCTGAGCTCCAACTTTTTGCACGCCAAACTTTTAGGAAAAATTCTCATCTAGCTAAAACCACTATCAATATTTCCCCCCGACTCTTTATCTGTACCCACACCTAAACGTAGATTCCATGAACAAAGAGTCTTTCTTAGAACTGCACGCCCGTGGAACTATCTTCCGTTTCTCTGTTTTCCAACTGACTAGAATATGATCGTCTTCAAGTAAACTGTAAACAAATTCTTGATGAGCCGTTCTCTTAAGCAATCCAATTCACCAAATTTCAACTACTAACGATTATTGTCCCATTGACTACTGTACACTCATTAACCATTATCCTCAATGGCCTCTAGGCCTTGATAAGCGGTGACTACTTCATAAAAATGCTGGCACGAAAATGTGATGGTCCAGTTCAGGTCCACTCAAAATATACTATCAATAATGATTAATGATTGCAAATACTTAAAAAATTTTGTAAATCTAAAAATCAAATTATCTTAAACAAATGGAAATTTCCATACTCATTCTTCGAGACAAACATTGGAGTGATAAAAAAATAAAAGCATTTGTTATGATAACCATGTTGATAAAACTTTGCATAAATTGACAAGTAGCTTGAACTTATTTTCCTTACTGACATCAATTATCGAAGATACTTCTCCACAAGTCCCATCATATAGTGATTGACGCTTTATTTCTTTTGATTTTCAAACTGCATATATACAATTTACTGACTAACATTTAAAATGGAGACTATGCATCTTTATATTATATCTATTGATTAGCTTTTTCTTTTACATTGTATGAGTTCCTTTCGGAATTTTTAATGCCTAATTTGTAATATAAACTATGTTGTTTATTATTAATATTCTTTAGTAGTAAATTTTGTAAACTATAAACAACATATTTTATTTAAGCCATGGGACCCTGATTAATGTCACAATCCCAGTCAGAATAGACCTGAGATAATGGCAATTCAAAACTTCCAAATATGGACCTCAGAGTGAAGCTAGCCTTATTCGCCTAGCGTAAAAGCCATTTCGTCTTTGTTTTTAAGATGATTTTCTGCTATGAAAAAAGAACTTTAGTAGTTTCTATATTATATATATATGGATATATTTCTCTAGTAGTAATGTTCGTTTGTGCATATGTGTGTCTGTGTGTACAACTCTCCTGTTCAAAGAAATATATAAATCCTTTTTAGGCTATTTCTTGCAAAGAAGATTGAGCATTCAATTTTATGCGTGCTTTCTATATATAGTATTTTTCAAACGAATCTGCACTGAATTGCATATTACATTAAAGAAAATTATTAATTATTTACCTTAATAGAACCGTTTTAATTGTACTATTTGTATAAACTATTATACGTTAATTTATTTAGTTTATTTTTTATTCAATTTATATTTGATTGAATTTATTTTCAATTATCAATATCTGATAACAGTTGCATTTAAACTATGAGAGGTATTTCTCCTTAAGCTCATACTTTCAGTTTTTGTTTGAAAACAGAGGGCACATTTTTGCCAAGATGGGAGATTAGGTCATAAAATACTCTCGAGCCCTATATCACGTAAGAGGAACCAAATTTCCTAATCACCGTTATATTACTATGCCAACAATACAGAAGCAATAATATCGATATTTCAGAAGTTAACAGTTTTAAATAAACAGAACTTACAACTTCTTTTAAAAAAGAATTTTTATTTATTTTAAGCAATATACACAGAACTGTTTAAAAATTTTAAACAATATAAATAGGACTATTTCTAATATTTAACGATATTACCCTTTTTATTTTTAATTTTAAACAATATAAATATAACTTTTTATAATTTTAAACAGTGAATTTTTACTTAGTACTTTTATTTTCCGCAAATAAATATTTTTCTGGATATTAAGCAATATAATTTATGTTAAAAGTGGTGACCATAATTGTACGCCAAAAATATGCCAGCACTTTACACATAAGAACTTATATTGCTTAATATCCAGAAAACTATTACATTCAAATGCGATATTCGTTTTCATTATATCCGAAAGCCATAAAAGTCGTTATCTTAAAGAAAAATGTTAACTTGGTTTACCAAGTAAAAATTTACCGTAAACGTTTTTAATTTTAAACAATATAAACAGATTTTTTAAAACAACTATCATTCACGAATGGTTTTGATTATGCTGAGAAAGATTTCCCCTTTTTCCCTTCCTCGCGACATCAATTCCACCATATGCATTCAAACGTTTTCTGTTTATAACTTTTCATTTTTTTTTTTACAATGGGGCCATTAACCTTTTATGGTTTGCGTGTGTATTAATGGGTCAATCAAGTCAATCGGGTCAACGAAGTTTTCTTCATGAACAATTTCGTCATATTGATATTTTCCATAATCGAAGTGGTCTTTATAGGTTACCCTTCTATTCGATAAAATTTGTGTCCCTGTTAAAATTCACGAATCGGGAAAAATGTGTCCCGATCTGTTCTGTCAACTCTGGTAACATAACACAGGTTCTATCCACGTTCGACGGCCCCTAAATCTGTACTGGTCTTCTGTTATACTTTCGCTTAAAAAGTAAGATTAATCTATTTCTACTCCTTTCGGTTCATTGTTTCTTTCGTCACTTCCACCTAGCATGATAGGGTGATTGAGATCTTCTTCGCAAACCCCAAAGATGAAATTCATTGAGTCAGTTACTGTATATGTATCTGCATTACCTATTTATCTTTTTAAATGTCCTTCTCGAGACTCTAATAAAATATTATCATTAGAATTTTTGAATTTGAAGATGTCTTTTATTTTTAAAAAAAGAGGCCCTTTCTGATAGAATTGGAGGATCTGCAAAATGGACATTTTCAAATAAATCAGGCTATCCTTTTCGATGCTTTATTTTATGTTCGGTGTTTCTTATATTTGTGGCAGAAACTGCTGTTCTTTATGACGGCCCCACTAAAGAAGCTACTGCTGCGTGCATGTCATTCTTTAATGAGGATAAATATGCAAAAATGCATTTCTTTTCTTTTATTTCATCGAAGGTAAATACGAGATACACAATCGTCTTTTTGCTGGCATAATCCATTATAAGATAAAATTAAGTAATTGAATTTTTTTCGACAAACTAAAAAAGAGATTACACGTGTTTAATTGGATTTTAATTTAAAACGTTTATAATTAATCACGTGATTCAATTTTCAATAATCACGTGATTAATAATCGGTAATTAGGGGAATAGTTCTATTCATATTGTTTAATATTAAAGATCCAAAAAGGTTTGTATTGTTTATTTAAAATTAGAAAACGTTCTATTTATATTGTTTAAAATAAAAAAAAACACCCTTCTGTATATACTGTTTAAAATACAGTGTTTATTTTTCTAACTACTATTTATATTGCTTATTTTTTAAAAAAGATCTGCTTACTTAAAACTGTTTATTCTGAAATACCGATATCATTTTTAATATATTGTTGGTATGGTAACATAACGATGATTAGGAAATTTAGTTCCTTTTATGTGATAGAGGGATCGAGAGTATTTTGCAACCTAATCTCTAATCTTGCTTTTTTTTATAAACAGATGAGTTACGATAATCACGGGTATTTTTTTGTAAATCCTAACCACTTAACACTATTTTTGGTAATTCTGCATCTCAGGAACATGTCAGTAACGGAGACGAGTTTGGATTAGAAGCGTCACTTACCAGAAGCTCTGTGAACCTCAAATATAAACAAGTTTCTCCGTAACGCAAAACTATAAACACGTTTCTTCGATAATGCAAAAAAAATCTAATAACGAAATAAATAACACAAAAATATATGAAAATCAAAACATTTATTGTATAAAAATGTATCAAAATATAAGGTACTTATGCATCCTTTAAACCAGACGTAACTCAGCGTTCGTTCGGTTTTCTCCGAAACATGACGTCAACAACCGGATTACGCTGAGTGTCGCCGATGAAATCATAACAATGCTACGTAAAAGAAAAATAGTAAAAGCTTGAATGTAAAAGCAGAAAAACCCCCCAAACCTACCGTAATGTTTACTTTTTATTAACTGCAAGAATTTTTTTGTCAAATAATTTTCAAGCAATTTTTGTCAAATAAATAATTCTTAAGCAGTTTTTTCAAATATATATATATATATGTGTGTGTGTGTGCGTTTGTGTGTGTGTGTATGTGTGTGTGTGTGTGTGTGTATTGTCCAAAAGTGGGTGGGTTAGGGTTGCTTTTGTTTGTTTTTTATCGATTGACTGGGACTAGTTGTAATCTTTTTTTTTTAATGCTAGGAAAATTTTCGGTGTTTATGCACTTTGCATTTTTTATAACGCGTTATTTTAAAATATTTTTCCAGGTTAAATTCAAGTTTCCCGATATCTTTTATTCGGTATTTTTTACATTAGGTTCACTCCCATAATTTTCCTTAAAATGACAACTTTTATAGGGTTTCGACTATGCTTTATCTCATTTAAATTGTAAAGAGACAAGTAGTTTTCAAGATATAAAGACCTGTATTATGCACTTTGACTAGTAGTAGAGCGATTTTTTCTAAACCCATTTTGGTTCTTCCTGAGCACTTCTTCGATCTTTGGTTGGATACGGTTGAGAAGCATGGCATTGTAGATTTTTGCTGCAATTGGAGTGAGTGTTATTCCTCTGTAGTTGCTTTGTATGCTTAGGTCACCCTTGGGGAAGGGAAGTATGCATCCTTCCCTCCATATATTAATAATTTTTATTATATACAGAATTGCATGAATTAAGAAGTATGTCATTGAAACCACCTGTCTTCCATACTTCAGGAGGCATGTTATCTAAACCTGCAGCTTTACGATTCTTGGTCTTCTTTAGTACATTTAGAAGTTCTTCCATTGTAAAATCACCCTTCTCAATATCGAATTCCTGTACAACAATCGGCTGAATTGGTTGGTCTGTCACTTTTGGTTTGTTTCCGAGTAGCTTTTCAAAATGTGCTTTCCATTTTGAACATGCATTTTCCGGAGTGTTTACCTTTAACTTAGCTTTGGCAGGTCGTCTGCACCCAGATATCTCATTTACTACTTGCCAAGCCAGATAAGATTGTTTGTTATCTGCAGCATTCTGGATTCGCTGATAGGTACACCATACTAAGCTCTTGAAGGGCCTGCTTCCTTAATTTACTATTCTGTCGAGTGGGGTATTTATGTTGTTTTTGAT
The DNA here is from genome assembly GCF_053919585.1 of Euprymna scolopes. Classification (NCBI taxonomy): domain Eukaryota; kingdom Metazoa; phylum Mollusca; class Cephalopoda; order Sepiida; family Sepiolidae; genus Euprymna; species Euprymna scolopes. The sequence continues at coordinate 73,921,739 of NC_136505.1, read as the reverse complement.
TATGTTTTTTTTAAAAAACTTTTCTCGTTTTTATATTATTTTGTCATTTTCCCACGGTACTTTTCGCTTTACCTTGAGCTTCAGAGGTATACACTTCTTTGCTGCTTCTTGGTGCGATCTAAGGAAGTTTTAATAGGTGGTATTAGCAGTTTATTCCTGCTCTCTTGCTTGTAAAGCATGAAATCTGTTTCGCAGTTCGAAGATGAATCTCTGTTTGATATGATTGTCATGTGACAACGGTGACCAGTTGTAGGGCTGTCTAGATGATATTTTTAGTTTTGTTCGCTCGTAGGCTTAACTTCAACTCGGAGGTTACAATCAGAGGTTACGATCAGTAGACACACAATAGAAACTGCTATAAAATTCACAGTTATGACAGCTATTGATCCACTTCTTATTCATAAAAAGATAGTCCAGTTGTGCCTTGTCTCCATTTGGGATTGATGGGTCCAGAGCGTACCGGGTCTTTTCTGAAAACGGGTATTCATGCATTGTAGGTTATTTTCAAGGAGAAAAGTTAATAGATACTCTCCATTTCGGTTTGTTCCATCATGGAAAGAGAACTTATGCTTGTTGCCTTCCCGCCCTATATGTGCATTCATGTCACCTCCGATAACCAATAAATTATGTTTGGGGATGAAGCGCACTATTGCTTAGAATTCATCATAAAAATTCAGGATCTTTTGCTTATCACTGACGTTAGTGGGGTTATAGCAACAAATAACAGTAGTAGCAGGATTACCACTGAAGGTAGCAAGAATTATCCTTTGTGTTATCTTCTCAGCACTTTTCAATGATTTCACTGCTCGAGAACTAAGCAGAAGTCCTACTCTCCCAATGGTACTATTTGTCGAATTTTTCCATGCTGACGCTGATACTAGTGTCCTGGTGATACCAATTTCATGGTACTTTATGTCCATGTCGTTGTGGAAGAGACGGTGCTCTTGAATACACACAATATCGATATCGTGTTCTTTGGATGAAGCAACAAGTTCTGATATTTGAGATGTGGGTTGAAGTGTCCGTACATTAAAGGTGGATATTTTTATGGTATGTCTACATTTTGCTAGCCTAGGTTTTGGTGCTGTAGTAAACTTGTCGATAGCTGTAGCCAGTGCCGGCACACCAAGTAGCGACCCTTGATTACCAATGTGGCGGTCGATGCGGTATGGAATTCTGGTTTGATTTAGAGTCATATTGAATCTTTCGATAGCTCGAATAATATTACCTGTGTGAGCTACGTCTACAGGCGAATCGCAGTAATTTCTCAATTAGACTAGTTGAAACTGCTCGTTGATCTCTTAATGATTCTTCCGCTCAACGTCTTTTGTGCCTTGCCATTGACAGATTCTTTAGTTCTTCCGCCAAGGTGCATAACTGTCATGCTGCTCCCCATGACGTTACCAGGGCCCATTTACCAGTTCAGGATCTACATCAGTCTTCCGTTATGAGTGGTCCTACATGATTACCGTAGACTATATCCTAATTCTGCCACGATTTAGGTCTGATGTGAGTGTTTCTTTCATCAGACGGTATAGTCTGTTGAGGCAATCCTATACTGTTGTAACTTCCGCACGAACTATGATGTAAGGTTGACATTTGCGGAAATTCAAATACTTTTTATCACCGGTATACTCTTCACAGCATTTTTGAAGTAATACTTACTGTTAGGAGACTGATTGAAGGAGTCAAAGCAAAAAATATTGAGGCAGTCATGATCTTTGTAGATTTCTCCAAAGCATTCGACTCTGTACACAGAGGAAACATGGCCAGCATATTAAAAGCATATGGCATTCCAAATGAAGTCATTAATGCTATCATGATGGTATATGAGTACACTCGAGCAATGGTCGTGTCGCCAGATGAGGACACTGAATTTTTCGACATCCGCACTGGGGTTCTACAAGGAGATACTCTTGCCTCTTTTCTTTTCATTGTCTGTTTTGACTTTGTACTTCGCACCTCTGTTGATATACACAACATCCAGAAACAGACGTCATTAATCAGCACACATAACTGATGCAGATTACACAGATGATATTGCTTTGTTCGCGAACAACACTGCTGATGCGCAAACACTGTTACGTAAGCTAGAAAAGTCTGCAAATGACGTTGGTCTCCACATAAATGCGGATAAGACAAAGTTTATGACATTCAATGTGAAAGGAGAGATCAGGGCGTTGGTTGGATCAGCACTGAAAGAAGTCGCTGAATTTACATATCTGGGAGCAACATAGTTTCCACAGAGAGAGATATCTGAATTAGCATCTCAAAAGCATGGACGGCATTGGGTGGGCTACATTCAGTATGGACTTCGGGACTGGCTGACAAACTGAAAAGGCAGTTCCTCAGGGCAGTGGTGGAGTCTGTCCTTGTTTACGGTGCTACAACCTGGACACTCACCAAAAGATTAGAAAGAAAACTAGACGGCACATACACCTGTATGCTAAGAACAATATTAAATATATCTTGGCAAAATCGTCCCACGAAGCAGCAACTTTATGGCAACCTACCTGCCATATCTAATACCATCAGAGAAAGACGCCTACTATTTGCCGGACATTGTCTGAGGAGCAAGCACGAATTGGTGAGTTATGTATTGCTATGGACTCCACAACACGGACGCGCAAGCAGAGGACGACCTAGATCCACGTACATCCAACAAATAGCACACGACGCGAACCCTGAACCTGGAGATCTGAGGCAACTGATGGAAGACATGAATCTCTGGAGAGGAAGAGTCACATTGGGCCGGGCAAGTAGCCCGTCATGATGATGATGAAGATGATTATGCACTGTAATTCACTGACCACCATGTTTGCTCGTGCGCGTAATAAACAAACATACTTCTCTGAGATCGACACTGCTATCGAGCGGAAACAAATCAACTTATTTTTCACAACCGAAAAATTTGTAATGCGCGTGCGTGTAAAGCAACAATTACGACTGTTTTTTACTGCATTGAATAATTTCCTGTCAAGAACGGCTTTCAAAATAGATGCCCACAACCTGACTATGTTAAGAACAACTTTTGGAATAGACGCCTCTAACCTCCCCATTGTTAAGCTCGGCTTTCGAAATAAACACCTCATTAAGGGGTGGGGTGAAAAAATATTTGTCCCAAATTTTACCATGATATTCGTTGTCAGCATACCCACCCACAAATACTATAAAACATTTGGAGAGTGTCAGTGTTGGTCTCAGATAAGTATATTCTTTATCGCGCGTGTGTACAAACATGGTGGTCAGTGAATTACAGGTCTTTTTTATCACGGAAACTACTTGTCCCTACAAAATTTAACTAAGATTTTTTTATTCAGCATAGTGGAAATCCTCCCATTCACATGTTAAGAATGTCTTTCGAAATAATAACATTAATTTAGCACGGTGGTAAAAGTACACAAATACCAAATTTCCATAGGAAGATGCTTTTCCCTCAGACTTTTGAACGGCATCAGACGATGACAAACTGGACGGAGAAGGGTAGCTTACGGCGGTGTGAGTTAATTTGGAGACAGACGGATCGCTGTACGCCGATCCCAACCCACATTCGCGCTGGAGGTTTTTATTCGTTCAATATGAACGCCAACAGGTATATCAGTTTGATAATTAGGCCTATGACAACAGCATATTCTTTTCATTGTGTTGACTTTCAAGTATATATCCGACACAGTAAGACACGCTCAAGTACGTCTAGTTCAAAGGAGTCATAAGTACCAAATAGAGTTTTAAAGTATAAAAATGTACCGAAATATAATTTTAATGTTGTAATGTCTTTAATATTATTTTTTTCAGTGAGTGATTCATAGCTGACAATATAAAAACATGAAACATTTATAGATTGTCTTTAGAATTATTTGTTTTGTTTTTTACAGTAAGATTGTATAACAATCGGAGAAAAGTTTGCACGAACTTTTCAAAAAGTACAAGTTATCCACCCTTGTTTTTTAGCTAGAAAACGGCCTCTATCGGCTGTTCTTGAAACTAAAATGCACATATTTGTCTAATGCTTCTGAGCTGCAGAAGTGCCCTTTTTTAAGAAGGGTATTACAATAAAATGTCATTGTGTTTTGTTATACCATTTTATACAAGAAAATCTATTGGAGGTCGTATCTTTGATAGAGCAAGTATGTTAATAGGTTACGCTGCCTGGGAAGAGTAACATTATTATGTTTTGTTCGGAATTGGCCGGGATAAAAAATGATATAGCAGGTGTACTCAAACACAACTTCATATTTCTTTTTTATATAGCCCGGGCAACGCCAGGTAGCCCTGCTAGTATATATATATATATATATATATATATATATATATATATATATATATATAGAGAGAGAGAGAGAGAGAGAGAGAGAGAGGGAGAGAGAGAGTAAGCAGAGAAACAATATAAAACCGGTGGAATTTAGATTTGGGAATAGTGGATTGTCTCAGGCCGTAATCTATTTTATGCACAGAATGCAAACAACATAAGATGAAAATAAATGAGATTAATGACAAGTAAAGAATGACTTCAAATACCCTTAATATCTAAAATAAATGATTAACTACTGGAATGAAATTTGAAGGTCATAGCAGAACTAGCCTTTGAAAGAGACGGGATCAACGTTAATCGAGCAACAATACAGCAGAAGTAAGAAATGTTTGAAAAGTAGAAATAAAACAAAATATATAAGAACAAACCCAACACCATGATAAGTATTTAATCACTGAAATAGGGTAAAGTACATTTCCCTCACACGTTGTCATTATCGAGACAGACACAAAGGCATAAATACATTTTTTTTCATGTGGGTTCTTGTTAGAATTTCACACTGTGGTAAAAATATAAACAGAAAAAAGAATTAGTGAAGAAGATATTTCATTTTATTATGTTCATTTTTTCTCTGCGGAAAATTTTATTATGTTTATTTTTTCTCTGCGGAAAATGGTTGAGAGAAATAAGAAAAAGGTTTGAATGTTTCTTCCTGATTCACCGAATCGCCAATTCTATACTAACTGTAAACTAATCAGCCGAGTCCGGGTTTTCTTAGCGACTTCTCCAGGCTTCCGATTTACGCTGCTTATAGTAAACCGATTTGAAGGTAATAAGATTATCACTCGCACAGTCGGTCCTATCTTATCAAGAAAACTGATAATAGGTTCGCTTGTTTCCAATTACAAAGGATTATAGAAAGTTTTTATTTTGCTAATAGAATGAATAAATCACCGCAAATGATTGGCTATAGGCTATTATGTGTACTTTATTTCAAGGTTTATTTGGACATTATGAAAAGCGAAAAAGGGTGAATTGTTTAACTTGCAAAATATTTTCCAAAATCTATTTTGATTGATTTTGTTAAAGAAATTTAATACTGTGTATAAAGAAAACTGTTCAAATGTAATAAGGCCGAAGAAGTCCAAAACGATCTCGGAATAATTTAAATGTCTTTATTCTTTAAAGTGATTTCAACTATTAACGTACGTTTCAGAAAAAGTGATGTACGAACGGAATATTAGTTCCCTTGGAGTTCAGACTAAAGCTTCAATGTAAATTACCAATTGACTAGTTTTAAGCACATATTTTATTAAATTATTTTACCTCTGCATATATCGCATCCTATATAAGTATAAAGTCGATATTTTCAGCCAAATAATCGCTCTCTCTCTCTCTCTCTCTATATATATATATATATATATATATATATATATGTAGAGAGAGAGAGAGAGAGAGAGAGAGAGCGAGAGAGAGAGAGAAAGTTATAAAAAATATATATGACAATTAAGCTATAAAAACATTCCGCGTTTCATTCTCGCGTTTCATTCTGCGTTTCATTCTCGCATTTCATTCTGTGTAGCTTAATTGCCATATATATTTTCATTATTTCTTGGGGATTTCGTATTAACAGTTCTTATAACACAGAAGGATAATGACATTTATCTCAGACAGGGATTGTTCTTTTTAATACATATTGAGGAGAGGGTGATATGATGCGCAGTTCTTAACACAGAGGAGGGGAGGTACATAATCTTCGAAGGATTACACAATGTTCATTATAAGACGATAAACACATTACGTTTCGTTCCTGATGAAGGATGACACAAGACGACATTTACAAAACACAATAATGATTGCTTTATTCATCTGATCGGTCAGTCGATGACGCCAGGAATTCAAATTTGGATCTACATAGTCTAAATGTTCTCCCTTCGCTTCCAAGGGATCAACTGACCAACTGACTAACTCTCAACTCTCAACTCATCATCTCATCTTGACTCAACTCAGCTAAACTGCCTGATAAACTCTTAGATCCTATATTGAGAATCTCCCTTTGTCTATGGTGTCAGAATGTGTTTTTCAAACGTGACCAATTTCACGTGGCTTTACATATGTTTGTCCAAACACACCCCTGGCGAACAAAAGAATCCTCAATTCTAATTTAACCTATTTTTAAACAATATAATTTAATTTGCATTGATCATTCTTTTACTGACATATTTAATATTCAGATTTCTAAAGAATTAACAATAACTTCATTACTAACATTCCATTTCTTAAATTTGCCTACATGGTCGATTCTATGCTTATCCTAATCTCATTTTTCACTTATCTAATATTCTTCTTATTTACCTGGAATGGGGACAGCCCTTCCCTGTAACATGACTACCTACCTCTACTTATGTATTGAGCACGGTTGAAGTAAATACTGATAAATTTGCGCATAAATTATATCTTCGTATATTAATTTATGTGATTAAATGAAGTAAGCATATATATATATATATATATAAAGAGAGATACATATATAGATAGATATTACTGCGATTTTTGCATTAAGTTATACTCTTGTGAATAGCGATACGTTGAAGGTATGGTTTGTAAGATAAGAAAGAACTTTTGTCGTAACTTAATCTGCTCGTTAAACTATCCAGTAAATTTTTTCCGGTAACTTTTAAACAAGTAGAGGGGGTTCTACTATACCATGTAACGGTAAAGAACATGGAATACTTCTTTTCGTCTTCTTTACAATCTAGTCTAAGTTTGTTACATTAATGACATTAAACTTTTACATGCATGTATTAACATGCAACTATTTCCTTTACAAGGTATTGTACAAATGTAGCGGATTGATGTAAACAGTTAACAAATGCTAAAACACATTTAAAATCGTTAATCGGCAAATTGTTTCATAAGTCAAGTCAAAACTACCGCCACCACATGTGTTTCTGTTTGTCATATTCTTCTGTCGAATCTTAGCAATTTTTAAAACACAAACTCATCTTAGTTTGGATAATTTATCACAACGAGAAAACAGCTGTCATACATAATTATCTATATAACATTCTGCTTGTTCTTTCCGTACGTAATCCGTACGTTACGCCTCGAAAAATAACACGATTGTTGAAGGCCAAATTTGCGAAATTTGGCTTTAAAAAGGTTAATTTAACAACCTTAAAGAAGAATATGAGACGGAACTTCCTTTTAATGCAGCCTCGTTTTCGAATATTATTATAATAATATATGATAAATATTTAAATAGTGTAAGAAAGAAACTCGTAGTAATTTCGATATGAAGCAGTTAATAATTGAAAAAAGATAGGGAAACGTTGTGTAAAGAAACAGGGCAAAAGGAGAACATTTTTTCCAAGAGGCACTATACTGAATAAGTAAATTAAAGATTGTCTCTAAGAATGTGATTTTATTATTTGTATTAAACTATGTTGCGCAATATTACTTTCTAAGTATTCATTAGTAATCATTTATCTTATTTGACTCAGTTTTACATGCAAAATGCAATAGACATTATTTTTATAGAAATGTTAATAAACTCATATTTACATTATTGCATAGTATACATTTGATATGTTTATGTTAATCGTTCTATTTGGAATCATCGGACTACGGTTCTCATCTTCAGTGTGATTTTCACAATGTTTCAGCCGATGTAATCTCAGACCTTCTTCAGGTGTATCTCGTCGAACTCGGGGATTTTTGTCGAACTCGGGAATTTGGACGGAAATTTGAACGGAATCCGTTATTTACTTCATAGGGGTAGCATGCTCTCGTTTTGTCAGCCATGACTGGATAGAGGTGCTAACTTTGTGAAAATGACAATCAAAATGAGAACAGTAGTCAGATGAATCGAAGTATGATGAATAACCGATCCTCATCTCAAAATTTTAGAAATTTTTTAACCTTTATTGGACCGACCATAGCATTTGCTTTACGATTTCGTTCATTTTTAAAATATGAGTTCACCATAGCTTAATGACTTTATCTATAAAATTTGAACTTTATACGATATCAATTTTTTATTTTATTGTGTGTTCCATTTAAGGAACATTGGGAGGTTACAGGTGAACGACATTAAAATTCTGACAGTTTATTCCTTTGTAAAATAAGTGATCTCTTATAAAGCTATAAAATAAAATTCCATGTATAATATACTACATCTAAAATATAAGAAAAGAAGTGTTTATTTCATATGTGTTCATTGTTTCTTATGATATTTTTCAAAACACAATTTTCCCCTCTCCGCATGTAACCGAATATTACACTTTCTGCACATATTTTTAGTATTTTTGCTGCACACTTTGCATCTCCCTTGTGTTGTGGACCCTAATGTATGATCCATTCCATAAAATCTTACATTGGCGGGCAATGTTCCAGCCGACATAGATATTCTTCCACGTTGTGGTCCTGCCTTTAGCAAACACAGTGTGATTTGACTGCGAAATTCCAAATGAGATAGTATTTTTTGATCGGTTTTGCAGTGAAACCTCCATGCTGCTATCACTGACAAATTTATTACATTGATGAAGAGTGGCCAGTACCACTTTTTACCCCGTATACTAGGTCGATAAGATTCAGCTAGTCTATCCATTAGGTCGACACCACCCATTCCTTTATTGTAAGAGTGTACGAGATTCGGCTGCGGAACCTGCTTTTCTCCCCCTTTGACACGACGTCTTACCTTATGAACAGGCTTATGGTTTTCCCAATTGCTTGCGATTGTTACAATTGAGTTGTCATGCCATTTTGCAACATAAACTTTTCCATCAGAACAATAATCAAAAGCTCCCCTTTCCTTTTTCTTGAGAATTTTGCTGCAGATGAGCTTTTTCGTTGCATTAGATGTTCTTGTTTCTCTTACTGTTCCAGTTGCTCTAACACTTTTATCACCTAGTTCAGACAGTAGGTTATAGCTTGTAAAAAAGTTATCAAAGTACAATTCGTGGCAAGTAATATCCGTATTCGACATTATCACATCTACCATGCCGTTGATTACCCTAGTACCAAGGGGCAAGTTTTCAGGGTTATCCTCCTTTCCCTGGTATATGATAAGGAAAGCCATCATTGCCGCAAATACACCAGCTTTTATATCCGAAACGTATTGGCTTCCCTCTGATAAGCATTTTAGCTCTGTGACGTCCATAATATGGAACCATTGACTCATCCATACTGAGCAGTTTGTGAAAAACACCAAATTGCACAAGATTTTCATTCATCATATCATATAATGGTGAAATTTTACTCATTTTATTACCTGCAGTAAGCTTCAGATTATCAGCAAAGTGTGAGTACTTTTTTATTTCAAGATACCTGTTTCTACTCATAGTTTTAGCAACAATTTCTACACGAAAATCAGGCTGAGTTGACCAATACAGCTTCTCTTGTGGTACAAGATGATATCCTGATAACAAGATGACCCCTAAAAATTGTTCCATTTCATGTTCTAATATTATGAATTTTTCAACGTTTTTATCCCTATTAGCATACAGGTTAGTTTGAAAAACTATATGCTGCAACATTTCGGTAGAAAATATTAGCTTCCAAATTTCATAAGGTGTCATTCCTTCAAGTTTTTCAAGCTTCTGATCTATAACGGCATTTCCAACTTGCATTGGCTTGCTAAATATAGCACCCTTCTTCCAAACAATGTTACTATTCTGTTTCCTTTTTTAGAAGTGGCAGGATTTCGTGATCAGACTCGCTTTCCGTATTTTCTTCTATTTCAATTTCTCCAGCCGGCTCATACTCAACTTCCGGGTCTTCGGGAATTTCCTCGATATCACTTACTTGATCTGCTGTATCTCCTGCAGTAGGAAGTAGCACAACAATGGCTGCAGGATCTGATGATTGCTCAATTACCTCACGAGCTTCAGCAAGTGTAGAAACTCTTGTCGTCTTTCTTCCATAAAATTTATGAGGATCCATCTATGAAAAAAAGGATGAATATTTTCAGAAATATAAAATTTATATCTATAATTTTAAAAATATTTAGTGCATACCTTATAAAACGTACAGTATTAGGTAATACAATACAAGATATATGTTGCTACCTTTGGAGCAGTAACCTCCCAATGTTTTATAAATGGAACATTTTTTTATTTTTTCTCATATCAAATTTTTTGTTAGGTGCATTATATTTTTAACAGCATACATACAAACCTTGATTGCTGCTGAAGGATATCCTCTTGATCAAAAACTTCTCTCAGGTTGCTTTATGGTTATTTCAGGCCTTCCAATTCTCATCCAGAAAAACAGTGATTATAGCTCTATTTTAAATTCCATTTATTTTAACTATGAGAATAATTTATAAAAGTTTTCATAAATCTGGAGTAAAATGAAGCTACTTTAATAGAAATAACTTATAAAAATTGAATTTAAAACAAAATTACAATTTCTATAGTATGTTGAAAACTATGTTCCATTTAAGGAACATTGGTACAAAAAAGGTTAAAGTTTAGTATATTGTAGTCATCAATATCCATTTGTTTGAAGCTAATTGTAATTTTTGATTTGGGCATTTATATATGGTAATTATTAAATTGAAAATGAATTCTTTAGGCTTGCACTTGGAGTGATTAATAGAAACACGTATATAGATGTACGATAGCTTAGGTTGAGATTGGTTTAATCTATCTCGAAAAAAAATAAATTGAAGAGGGAAATTTCAGATAAGATATTTATATAACTCAATTAAATAACCACAATTAAGTTTTAAAAAATATTAGTCCTTGTAATCATTCATTAAATAGAATTAAACATATGAACTATTTAACAAATGTGAATACTTGAACATAAATAATGTATTTACAAACATACATAAATATAATCTGCATCCATGGTCATTACATTAGATTAAAAATTGTGGTTTTGTTTATTTACACATGTATTCTTAAAAAGGTATTAACAACCGATGATTCGTGGGCTGAAACCAGAAAAATCTTGAGTTTATATTTGGGAAAAAGAATGAAAAAAACACATATATATGCTTATATGAATATGAATATATAATTGTTCATATTGAAATAGGTATTTATTCTAGTATTCACACTGGTTAATTTTTATATAAATTTAATAATTATATAATGGATTCTATTTAATTTATAATAGAATAGATTACTAAAATAATTAATTGAGATAAACATATATATCTTGAAACAGATTTCTGCCTCAACAGAAAAATGTTCAACAAAATGTTTAACTGGAAAATTATTTTACCGAAAACTATTAATATTAAACTATAAAAAGAAAGATACTAGAATTAAAAAAAGATTTATTTACACTCAATCAGATGTGCCTTATGCACTAATAAAAATGTAATTGCATTTTGTTGCACTTTTTAAGATTTTAAATATTTATAAAATTTCTCATTATAAAAAAACATTATTATATTGATTATAATTTTTTGACAAAGAAATAAAATGAATTGCATATAAAACATTAGAAGAAAATTTTTTAATTATCCAATTATATCAATAAATATTGTCAGATTTTGTGAATAAATTTTGTAAAAAATAATTATTTAGTAAATTGATTTTAATTTTCTTTAACAAAAAACGATTGAAATATTTTAAATCAGTAAATTGTCAATATATTTTTTCATATAAAAAGAGTTTATTGGATTCTTTTTAAATTGCAAAACAGAAAACGATAATGAAAAAATTACAAAAACAGCAAATAATTATTAAACTTTGTCATTATAAAACATTTCTTCACATACAGACATAATTTATGGATAATTTATTATAATGAAGTAAAACACGTTTTCTTAGTAGTATTAATAAAACAATCGTTTTTTATGACAAAATTGAATGAATTCGCTGATTTGGGATTTTTTAATGTCGTTTTTTCTGTTACAAATTAAAATTAATCTAATAAATGTATTTTTATTATGACAAAATTTATTGATAAATTTTAGATTTTTCTTATGATTTAAAATTTTTCTTCTAACGTTTTGCATACGATTCATTTTATTTTTTCTGTCAAAAAATTATAATCAATATATTAATCGTTTTCTTAAATGAGAAAATTCATAAATATTTAAAATCTTGAAAAGTGCAACAAAATGCAATTACATTTTTATTAGTGCATAAGACACATCTGAGTGAGTGTAACTAAAATATTATTTTTTTGAAATTCTAGTATCTTTCTTTTTATAGTTTAATATTTATAGTTTTCGGTAAAATAATTTTCCAGTTAAACATTTTGTTGAACATTTTTCTGTTGAGGCAGAAATCTATTTCAAGAAAATACCTAACTTTTAAAAATTATATTCACCAACAACATTAACAACAACAGAAATAATAGCATTATATTAATTAATAAAACCTGCTAAGGATCACATGAAAAGTATCACATAATGCAATATTTACAAAAAATATTAAACTGAGTTTAAATGATTCATAGGAGTGCCATCGTTCGCCTGCGAGGGTGCAATTACAACCCATATCATGCTGAAATAATGGTTGAATTTAATGGGAGAAGGCCAGCACTAATGTTTTTGCTATTTCTATTGGATATATGGCCCGATGTTTCTCAATTATTTGTTTCTTTTATATTTTTCAAAAGAAATGCCAATATTGTTGGACATTTTGGAATGACAATTTAAATTATGGGAAATATTTGTGTCACTGATAATATTTCACTTGCTATTATTATTCCTAACAATACAAATATAATGCCCAAAATAAACTTTAATAAAGTGTGCACAATAGTGTTTTTACATTGAAATTTGTGCAAAAAAAATATTTTTTTGTATTGAAATTCATAATTCCAGATTTAATTCGCTGAGGATTGTAATTTTCAAATATAAATCTATTTATTTGAACACACAAATATTTTATTGCAGTAGGAAAAGTTCTAGTGACTTCTTCAAGTGTCAGTATTTTATTGACATTCATTACAATGTTTGAGCATTGAAGAGTCATTTTTGAGCAAACTTTTGAATTGTTTGAATGTAAATAAAATAGTTTTTTTAAACTCTAGTATCTTCCTTTTTAAAGTGTAATATTTATTAATAGTTTTCAGTAAAATAATTTCCAGTTAAACATTTTATTGTTGAAGCAGACATCTTCTTTTCAGTTGAGTTATAATGATTCATAACAGTGCTATTGTTTTCTTGCAGAGATGCAGTTACAAAAAACCCTCACAATATTAAGAATGGCTTTCTAAATAATAACGCTTGCATTTCAGCACAGTCCGTATTCCATAGTAGTAAAATACTTGTCTCCTTGTTATATTAAGAATTATTTAATTGCCTTATATGAAGAATTATTTAATTGTTAGGTGTAAGTACAGAAGATTTAAATAGGATCTCCTTCCAATATTAAGAATGGTTTTCTAAATAATGTTTGTATTTCAGCAAATTCCGTATTTCAAAATAGTAAGATACTATCTCCCTCCTTATATTCAGAATTTTTAAATTGCCTCATACTGTTAGTTATCAGTATATAAGATTAAAAAAATATATCTTCCTAATATTAAGAATGGCTTTCTAAATAATAACATTTGTATTTCAGCAATGTCTGTATCCCATAATAGTAAAATACTATCCCGTTCTTAATATTAAGAATTATTTAATTGCTTTATATTAAGAATTATTTAATTATTAGGTGGAAGTTCAGAAGATTAAAAAAAAACTCCTAATATTAAGAATTTCAGTACGGCCTTTATTTCATAATAGTAAAATACTACCCCCCTTATATTAAGAATTGTTTAATTGTTAAATGTAAGTAAAGAAGATTTTAAAAGAGCCTCCCAATATTAAAAATGGCTTTCTAAATAATAAGATTTGTATTACAGCATGGTCCGTATTCCATAATAGTAAAATACTTGTTCCCTCCTTATATTCAGAATTATCTAATTGCGTTTTTTTTAAGAATTATTAAAATGTTAGGTGTAAGAACAGAAGATTCTAAAAAAGTTCCCCTACCGATAATAACGTTTGTATTTCAGCACGATCCGTATTCCATAATAGTTAAATTCTATCCCCCTCTTATATCAAGAATTATTAAATTGCCTTTTATTAAGAACTAGCGGGGGTACCCGGCGTTGCCCAGGTGTGTGTAGATGGTGTAGTAAGGAACTATGTAAAGAATAAAAAGTGGTAGTACCGGGGGGGGGGTCGAGCGAGACAACAGTAGGCAGCCCGGATGGAGAGATGTCTTAAAAAAGTGGTAGTAGGAAGGTAGGCAGGCAGGTAGGCTCGAACGCGAAGGAGAAAAAGAAGGTTAAAAAATATGTAACGTCTTAGCTGATGCCTCTATCGAAAAACCGGAAGTCGCGAATGTTGAAATTAAGGCTAGTCAATCCTAGAAAGGAGACGATGACTCGTAAAAATGTCGGCGAAAAAAAGCGACCGCTCCTTGTAGAAAACTGGCCAGTTGAGGATGAACGAATTAATGGTTTTGGCAAATTTTTGTCGGCACACACACACACACACACACACACACACACACACACATATATATATACAAACACACATATATACACACATACATTTTGCCCTTTATATATATACTAGCGGGGGGGGGTACCGGGCGTGGTCCGGGTGGTTGTAGGTGTTTGTGTTGGGAGAGGTGATCAAAACAACCTTGTTTTATAAAAAAAACGTTGGCCGGGTGTTTGGAGGTGTAAAAAAAAACAGTTTTAGTAGGAAAGTAGGCTCGAACCCCGAACATTTGACGTGGAGGTGGAAACGAAATGGAAAAAAGAAACCCTGGGACCTAACCATCTCGGCCACGAGAGAAAAGGAATGATAAGCGTCTTAATTTAACGTTTATAAAATGAAATTGACAGGTGCGAAAAACTTAAGTCACGTAATGTTTGACCTTGAAACATGACGCGGCTGCAAGCCAGTTTTGCTTGTTTTATACTGAAAAGTGAAAGAAACACGCGGCGATCGAAATATCTGGAAAAAATAGCGCGTGAAAGTCGGGCAAATTACATACACACGCGACCTCCGTTCTAAAGTCGTAGATATTATCATTTAGACGTGATATAAAAAAGTTTTTTAAAAAAGAGAGCCGAGCGAGAAGGCCGACGAAAAATGGTTTTTGCAGACATACACAAAAAGCGAACATACATACATACATACATACACACACAAATTTTCGCTTTTATATATATAGATTATTCAATTGTAAGGTGTATGTACAGAAGATTTTAAAAAGTTCCCCTCCCAATATTAAGAATGGCTTTCTAAATAATAACGTTTGTATTTCCGCATGCTCCCTATCTTATAATAGTAAAATACTATCCCCCTCCCTATATTAAGAATTTTTTAATTGCCTTATATAAAGAATTATGTAATTGTTAGGTAGAAGTACAGAAGATTAAAAAAAAAACCCTTCCAATATTAAGACTGGCTGTCTAAATAATATCGTTTTTATTTCAGGACGGTCTGTATTCCATAATAGTAAAATACTATCCCCCTTCTTATATTTAGAATTTTTAAATTGCCTTATATGAAGAATTATTTAATTGTTAGGTGGAAGTACAGAAGATTTTAAAAAATCCCTCCCTATATTAAGAATGGCTGTCTTAACAATAACGTTTGTATTTAAGCACGGTCAGTAAATTCTATCCCCCTTCCACATAAATTGGTAGGTGTAAGTACAGAAAATTAAAAAAAATATATCCTCTTATATTAAGAATGGCGTTCTAAATAATAACATTTGTATTTCAGCAATGCCCGTATTCTATAATAGTAAAATACTATCCCCTCTTTATATTCAGAATTATTTAATTACCTTATATTGAAAGGCGTATGTACAGAAGATTTTTTAAAAAGTTCTCCTCCCAATATAAAGAATGACTTTCTAAATAATAACGTTTGTATTTCAGCACGGTCCATATTCCATAATAATTAAATACTATCCCCCTTCTTATATTCAGAATTATTTAATTGCCTTATATTAAGAACTAGCTTGGGTTCCCGGCGTTGCTCGGGTGTTTGGATGTGTGTGTTGATCAAAAAAAAAAAAAAAAAAGAAGTGGTAGTAGGCAGGCAGGCTCGAATTTTTACCGTGAAGAAGGAAAAGAACGTGAAAAATAAAACGTCACGTCTTTGTCGGAGCATCCATCGCCAAACCGGAAGTGACGAAGGTTTAAATTCAGGCTAGTCAATCGAAAAGAGGGGATGTCTTTCAAAAATATCGGCGACCCCTCCCTGTAGAAAAGTTCCAGTTGAAGGTGAAGGAATGAGTGTTTTTAGCCAATTTGTCGTTTGAAGGGTCGAGCTTCAAAACGATACCAATTTCCTGAAAATCCGTCGCCTGTGTCTAAAGTTTTAGGCAGAAAAACATACACACATACATACATACAGTTAAACAGACATGTGATATCTATATTATAGATTATATTGGACCCAAGTAATAATTTAAAAAGTTAAAAAGAAATGCCTCATGAGCCACCACTGAAAATCGAAACAAAACGTTTAGCTTACGATTTACTTTTTCCTTTGATGTTAATTACTGCACTACGAAAACATTTTTACTACATAGCGAACAATTCAAACATGAACCAATAGCTATTATGTCACGCATGCATATTTGTAATGCCGTCGTTCGACCTTCACCTGGCAAATTTCATTTTTATTTTATTTTCACACATTTGCACCGATTTTCCCGGACTAAAATCCAAATATGAAGTTTTGCATGAGGTCAAATATGTATATATGAAGTTTCATGTCTGTAGATCAAAAACTAAGGGAGAACTTTGGTAGGTATTTTTTTTTCAACAAATATATATACGTATAGATAATATATACAAAAAGAGGTTTGTATGTTAATATAACATTTTTGAGCAAATATTACACAAGTATAAATCATGTAGTATATCTGCATGAACATAATGACACGTAATAATTAATTAAAGATGACCATTCCATAATAAAACCGAAAAACTAAAAGGGAATTAATTAAAATTAATGTTTAAAAGAATATGCAAATTAGCAACATCTTTTGCAGATGAATGCAATTCCACGATCCATATATAACAAAGTTGTATTTTCTTTTTAAATAAATAGAAAAATGAGTTTTTTTATATGAGTATCAATATACAAAAACAAAAATATATATATACAGTACTAGAAGACCCATGACCCGTTGGGTCAAATAAATATTTAATGTAGATGTTAATAATAGGGCCAATAAAACTCAAGACAATAATATGCAGGGAAGGTATCGTTCTTAGAAAATAATCTTATTAGGGACAAAATATGTAAATTCCTCCCAAATCCTTGTTAAAAATGGGTGTCGATAAAAATAACATTATTATATCAGCATGGTCACGTATTCTACACAAGTACCGATTTCGTTTGTTTTTGTTGACACCCATAAAATTTTGTAATCTTTTCTCAAAATTACTTCGGTTTACATTTGAAGTGTTTAGGCGATACTATTGGTATCGATCACTGTTTTGCTAAATGTTGTAATCTTTTCCACAAATGAGCTTTAACTGTTTACGCAAAACTGTCGGCATAGATGGATGTTCATAAAACATGCCTAATAAAAATTATATGGATACGTCTAGTGTCTAATAAAAATATATATTTATACTGTAAAAGCATCTTAAAAATTATTTATCGGGGTTTAGACTGAAGTGCACAAGCACCTTGAAAATTGTCAAATCGGACCTATACTGGACAAGCACTTTCAAAATTGTCAAATCGTACCTATACCGCACAAGCACTTTCAAAATTGTCAAACCGGACCTATACTGCACAAGCACCTTCAAAATTGTCAAATCGGACATATAATGCACAAGCACCTTCAATATTGTCAAATCGGACCTATACTGCACAAAAACCTTAAAAAATGGTAAAATCGAATCTATACCGCACAAGAACCTTCAAATTTTTCAAATCGAACCTATACTGCACAAGCACCTTCAAATTTTTCAAACCGAATCTATACTGCACAAGAACCTGAAAATTTTCAAATCGGATCTATACTGCACAAGCACCACCAAAATTGTCCAATCGGACCTATACTGCACAATCACATTCACAATTGTCAAATCGGACCTATACTGTACAGGCACTTTCAAATTTTTAAAATCGAACCTATACAACACAAGCACCTTCAAAATTGTAAAACCGGACGTATACTGCACAAGCACTATCAAAATTGTTAAATTGGACGTATACTGCACAAGCACCCTCAAAATTGTCAAATCGGACCTATACTGCACAAGCACCCTCAAAATTGTCAAATCGGACGTATACTGCACAAGCACTTTCAAAATTGTCAAATCGGACCTATACTGCACAAGCACCTTCAAAATTGTCAAATCGGACCTATACTGCATAAGCACCTTCAAAATTGTCAAATCGGACATATACTGCACAAGCACCTTAAAAATTGTCAAATCGGACTTATATTGCACAAGCACGTTCAAAATTGTCAAATCGAACCTACACTGCAAAAGTACCTTAAAAATTTTCAAATCGCACCTATACTGCACACACCTTCACTTTTTAAAAAAAATTAATACATAAAAACATTAACACGGTTAGTGATTTGGCAAGCATTACTTCAACATGACTTCCTGAGGGTAGTATCACTCTCAGCATTACAGTGACTTTACGTTATTTTTGGAATGTTAAAACTAAGCTCCTAGCGTGCAATCGATTCATTTACCTAATTTTTGGAATCAGCAGTGCAGCCATGTGATTTTTGAAATATGACATCTGTAAATTTTTTGTCTCGAAATTAGTATGCCACTCTGGATTAAAATAACACGACAGAGATAGCTGACGTCAGATCCGCTGACATGACTAAGCATTTTTTCAAATATGTATAAACAATAAAAAGACCCTTAAACATAACACACAAGGTGGTCAAGTGGATGATCGCTCTTGGACTTTTGCAAAATAAAGCATTGTACACTATCGGAATATATATCTATAATATAAAGCTGAATGTGTGTGTGTGTGTGTGTGTCTGGTCACGAATAGGCTCCTATATGATTGACTATTTAAAAAAAAACTGATTTCATATAATGATAGAAGATGTATCGAGACACGGGAATGGATATGTTTGATCTGGCAGAACGGTGTTCATTAAAATTACGGGGTCTGCGTTCGTGCCTGGTCCACACAGTATGGAAATAAAAAATAAATAAAAAAAAGTTTAGAAGTGTTTTTGATATAGAGGTACATAAGAATACTTTGATAAGTATGTTTTAACTTAAATAGGGATAGTATAATAACATTGTGGGGTCTGCGTTCGCACCTCGCCTCCTAGAAATGAAATAGGCACAAACTTTAATAACGACTTTTCATATCTATCTGCGTAAGTATATTTTGATAATTATGTTTCAGTTTGAAGAAATATGGTATAATAAAATTATGAGGTGTTCGTTCGCACCTGACCTCCATAGAATGGAAATATGTCACAAAGTTTAACAAGGTTTTTTAATATAGATCCACAGAATATTGCGAGAAGTCTTTCAGTGTGAACAGGTATGGTATAATAAAATTATAGGGTTTATCTATTTTATTTTTACTTTCATCATATTTTGCTTTGGTTTTGATACCCGCAAATTCAACCCAAATTTACAACACTTCCTTTTCATAACCTATTATACTTTCATAAATCAGAGTCTATTTTCTGTAGGCTGTTTTTGAACCCAGTCAACGACAGGTACTTTTGCTAATATATATATATATATACTAGCATTTCAGCCCGGCGTTGCCCGGGTGTTTGGATGTGTATGTTGAGCAAAAAAAAAAAAAAAAAGCAAGTGGTAGTAGGAAGGCAGGCTCGAACCCGTACCGCAAAGGAGGAAAAGAACGAGGTAAAACCTTACGTTTATGCTGTTATGATCAGCGCCAAACTGGAAGGGCCTTTTTTTTTAAAATTAAGGCTAGACAATGTAAAGGAGAGGATAACTTTCCAAAATATCGGCGAAAAAATTGACCCCCCCGTAGAAAAGTGCCTAGTTGAAGAGGAAGATTTTAATGCTTTTAGCTAATTTTTCGATATTTGTCGTATGAAAAGTCGACCTTTAAAACGATACTGATCTTGGTAAAATCCGTCGCCTCTATTGAAAGTTTAAGGCAGACATGCAAACAGACATACATACATATATTTATATATTGGTAACTAAAATTTTCGACCCAAACTGATGAAAAAGCTTGCCCTATATCTGAATACCCTTTATGTAAAATTTCAAATATTTAGACCAGAAATTGTCTGAGTAATTTGGAAGAGACCGCAGAGGTCAATTTTTTTTAAAACTTTAACTCCTATTATGGCCCCTTAAAATTTATTGTTTTGGACTCAAATCAAGTTATTAGGTTATATCCCTGTCTAAGGAACCTACATCTAAAATTTCAAGTACGTAGACCCAAAATGGTCGTAAGAATTTGTTTTTTCAAGCAGTACCTACAGCGTCATCAGTCAATAGTAGTCTGCAAGTAACATTTGTTTGTCGAGCAGTTACTTGCTCGACTAATAAGGAATCCAGATATAAGAGCCCGATGAGTGCAAAATAACCTTTAATTATTACAATTTAAATTCATAAAATATCATTATTGTAAAAACTCATCGAAATAAGCAAGGTGGATAATTAAACAATATTTTAAATATTTTTATGTCTGAGTTGTGTCCTCTGCATTTAATTTAGAAATATTGTGGTTAATAGAGATGAAGTAGATATAAAAAAGTAAAAAATATTAAATCTAACTAAAATTGTGTCCTAGGATGTTTATTAAAACATAGTTACATTCCTGATATAAATATATCATACTGGCCAAGACATTTTTGGTGTTCAAGTGTTCTAAGCTTATTTAGACTAAGTTCAGTGCATTTCAAAAATCATGTTAATGTTTTCTCATCAGGTAAAGTTGTTGGGATATTTGCTATTTTATACCCTTTTTTATCTTAAAATAAGGTGTTCTGCTTTTCTGTTTTGAACTCATTATTTCCCTTTAAGTTATTCTTAACTACAAAGTTACTTTCTTCCTAATTTCCTCTTCCGACCGGTCTTTACTTCCTCGTTGCAACCACTATCAACACAGCTTGCCTCGTTCTTCTTTATCCTTTCTCACCTCCGGCATCAACGGTATGTTTTACTCATTTTTCTTCTGGACAATGCGTTTATTTACTTTGTCATGAAACATTTCATGTTCCATTTATATACAAACTTATTCGGTCTTTCGATTTCTTACATCTTCCTTTCCCTACGTTCGTTCATTGTTATTGTTTTTACTTTCTCATTTTTTTTGTCTTTCGGTTTTCACTTCTCTTTAAATAAATATACGATTTGATTATGTAATAGTCTTCAGGATTTCTGGAATCAATGCCTCAAATTAAGAAAAAACAGTCGAAATATCTTCGGCACCATGACAAGTTTTTGTCGTCCAGTGATATCATTGTAATGTGTTAATGAGTAATATTTCTAGATTACAGGAAAAGTAGATAAATAAAAAAATAACAAATGTAAACAATAATAGCCAAAGTTAGTTTGGTATTAAAACCACATATGCACTTATTAGGATTTGATTATTGCTAACAAAATTTTACATAATTATTAGTTATTTATAGAATATATTTGTCGTATTGATTAAAGCCATATAAATAAGTTATATTTATTTGTTAAAACCGCGAATAGCTTTACTATAAAATAAAATATTAATACAATATCATAACACATGATGCAAATATTCTTCGGAATCTTTCGTATTTATGTAGTCATGATTTCTATTTTTATTTTCTTTATAAACTTTAAAAGTTCTAGCGTTTCTGGGAAATCTACACAAGAAATATTCAAATTAGCATAATGATTATTCCGTTGTTCATTCGTTACGAAATAGATACTGATAAGGGTAGAACTTTTTGACATGGGGAAATAAATAAATAGTAAAATGAATAACATTTTGGAATTGGCAATATAGCTTTTTATCGATTTATATATATATATATATATATATATATATATATATATATATATATATATATACATATATATAATTGTACAGATTGATTTCCTAGAAGTAAATGAAACCCGTGTGATTATTAAAGTGTGCTCAATGGAGGACAGAGCTGGCATATATCTGTTTATTATACAAATATTTTTTGGTTACATATGTGCATATATGTTTCAGTGAATTCCCAAATTCAAGGAGATCGCTTGATCACATCAAAAAGGAGCGATATTGAAAAGAGAGTCAAGATTACATTCTTTTTTTATAAAATATTCGGGTCTGGTTTACATTTTGGATGGATGTGAGCAGTAGGGGTTTTTGCGGTGAAATAAAGGAAGTAGGGTGTGATGGGTTGATGGGAAGATGTGATGGGAAGAGGGGGAGTACAATCCCATGTGATCAAGCTGTGGCAGCGGGGAGGTATTGGTAATGTTTTAACTGGGCAGTTGTTTATTGGGCTAAGTTTTCTTTTTTGATCTGTAGTGATATTATCGCAGTTATTTTCCCTATCTTTGGTTTTTATGGTTGTTGTTTTTTCTGTTCTGGCATCGACTATATTATCTATTTATTTCATTGTTTAGCGCTATTTATTTATTTATTGATTTTTTCCTGCTTTTTTACCCGTTAATTTTTTCTCGTTTTCAAAGTATTTATTTGCTTATTTATTTTAAGGTATATGTTCATATGGTAAAATTAACAGCAAGTGAACAGAAATTCAAATTTATTTATATGATTTAAATAAAAGTGGTACATTGAGAGTTATGCTTTCCACTCTTCAGCGGTATCTGAAGTAATTACAGCGGCAAAGATTTTCATATCTATATATAAACTTAATTTCGATGTGAATCAGAAGTATTGATCTAACGCAAAGCAACAAAACTTTTTGGTTAAAATGTTAACCAGAGGTTCGCTAATTACACGTTGAGTTGAGTAGAGTTCGTTGTTCACAACACGAGATACACGTCGACGTTCTTTATTCGCGTGTCTTAAACGCTTCTCCCACTCCTCCCAGCGATTCGCCTTTTATAATGTTTCGGGAACACCCAATTTGCATATACCACACGAGTGCTAGAGATCTACATGTGACCGGAGACTTTAAAAGACAACAGCCGCCATCTTGGGCCTCTTTTCCTTTTTTTTTTCTTTTTTGTCTTTCAGCCTACTGCCAAGAGAGTCTCGTCCGTTTCTGAGATAGGTCCTCTCTACGTCTATCACAATCCCTCCTGATCTTATGATCACAGAAATGACAATGGGATAGTGAACTCTGAAGGGGAACGAGGCATGCCTCTTCTTCGCTTAAGCTCTCGTCCGCGGACTGGGGGTTGAAGAATACAGCTTCTGCTGGGATGCTACTGATATCAGAGTCACCTTCTGAGGGAGCTGCTGTGAACCAGAGCGATGTCTCACTAGTCCCTGATCTGGAGTCAGACTCACTCCCGTTGTTCACGGGTAACCGCGATTGTGTTGTCGGTCGTAAGTCCTTAATGTGATGGGGAACACCGTCGACATTAAGATTAAGATATTTGGAGTAAGGGGTAATAATTTGTAGTATTACTGGTATGAGGGGATAGCTATTCGTTTTTTACATTTTATTTAAAGCGTAGCCTCCAAAGTGTCTGCAGCTTATAGCCGATTCTACTTTATTAATTTAATAATTCTTCACGATCCTTAAAACTAATAACCCCATGTTTCCGCAAAAAAAAAAAGATATGGTCAAGTTAATGAACTACATGTTTTAGTGTTCTTAAGTATTTTCCATTCGACTAAAAGTTTTTAGTTCTTTTTTTTTTCACACAGTGATCACCACTTATCAAGTTCCGGAAGCCACTCAGAGATAAGGGTTATTGCAAGTACATTACGTTAGTGTGGAGATTTGATGAAGTGTTTACTTAAGGGTTTACTTAAGGGGGCGGTTCATTAGGAATTTGTTAACGTTGGACTTGAACACATCCAAGTTGTAGTCCGGTGGGAAGCAGGCATACGGAACAGAGTTCCACAGGCGTGCATTTCTAAAAAAGAGGCTTTGTTCATGGAATTCACGTTTTGATTTAGGCACAGATATAGAGTGGGGGAAATTTTTCACAGTGGATTCAGCTAGACGGGTGTTTTTCGTGAAAGATTGGCGAGGGGGGACCAGAGATTGGAGTTCAGACGAGCACCTGCCATGGGAATAAAGATAAAACAAGGATAGGCTTGCAACGTCTCTTCTGTGGGAGAGAGGTTGCAGGATAGAGAAAAGGTCATCCCCCACTAAGCCACGAAGTGTATTTTGTACTCTGTCAAGGCAGGATAGGCTGTTTTTAGCAGCTCCTGCCCAGATATGGCAACAGTATTCCATCCTTGGACGTACTTGGCTTTTATATAGATAGAGAATTGCATCAGTAGTGAGATATCTTCTGGAGTGGTAGAAGGATCCCACCATCTTTCCAGAGACCTTGGCAACAGACTTGATGTACGTGTTCCATTTAAGATCAGGAGTAAAGGTCAAACCCAGAAGCTTGCCAAAACACGGGGCCTCACCCAGACGTGAGCCATCCATCACAATTGATGCCAGATGGGGATCAGAGCATTGATGATGTAAGTTTATCTACTCTCGCCTCGATTAACTTCCAGTACCGAGAGTGATATGTCTATAGCATACGCGTTGTTATTCATTGACAGTGTATGACTGTAGAATCTGTTTTTAAAAGTCATTGAGGTGCTGCCTATGTAGAATTTTTCTATATCTGGGCTTTCTGCGATGCCTGGTTTATCCTGGTATACCACCGAAGATGTGACGCAATTTTGCTTAGTGGGCTTTCGATCATCCTTGGCAATTGCAGGTCTTCTGTTATTATTATTATTATTATTATTATTATTATTATTATTATTATTATTAGTGTCTATAGTAGAATTATTTCTCCTTAATATTTTATTAGTGTGATTTTTTATTATTCTTTCTTTGGTTTCAGTACAACTGTAGCTAAGTTTTAAAGTACCTGTGCTAAATATTTTACCTAGTGTACTATCCGGTGTAATAATTTATTCCAGGTTGAAAGTTGGTTAGACCAGATTACTTTTCATCTAGTCGTATTTATATTGCTTCTACTGTATATTTATATTGCTTCTATTGTCTACACTTTTAGCTGCTATTTTTAGTGCATTGTTATAAATGTTTTTGTATCTATTAAATATTTTCTAATTAGAGGAGTTATTATTTATTCTAGGTTCAATTGAATTAGGCATGTGCTTAATAATAACTATTAATCCTCTATAGCACATACCTGAATCAATTGCACGTATATAAATTATGACCATTTGTAAATTTTAATTTACGATTTTCATGTATGCTTCTTGTATCAAACTTTACTTCCTATTGACCTTGTATTGAATCTTTTTATTTTGTTGATATATCTATATATTAATACGATAGTGTGTGTGCTCTTTTGTGTGTCACGCTTTCCGGAAAATTTCATTGGTTGAGATTTAAGTCACACACGCTATCATATTAATATATAGATTATACTAAATGTGAGTTAATGGATTTGGTGAGTGTTTAATGAGATCCCAGGTATAATCCCCTCCTTCTTTTCGAGCAGTGGGGGGTGATAGTCTGACGTGTTACTTCCGGTGATGACGTCATTCTGTTAAAAAGATGCATATAATATATTTAATAAGATGTCATATTTCAAAAATCACATGGGTGTACTGCTAATTCCAAAAATCAGGCACATAGATTTATGTACGCTAGGGGTTTATTTTATACATTCCAAAAATCACGTAAATATATTAAGTAATCCTGAGTTCATATTTTCGTCCTTAATATTCTCAAGGCAGTAATTGCAAAAATTCTTCTTAAGGAGGGGAGATTAAAGCCACTAGAATGCTGAGACTGATACTACACTCAGAAAATCATGTTAAAGTAATGGTTGCTTAATCCCAAACCATGTTAATGTTTTTATGTATTAATTGAGAAAACCTGCTGAAACAATTTATGGTTTAAACATTACTGTATTTCAAGTATATTTTTAACAGTGGGGTAAGGATATGAATCAAACCCGGCAATGGCTGAAACCGTTTACGATTTAAACATTACTTTATTTCATATATATTTTTAACAGTGGGGTGGGGCGGGACATATGAAGAGGGTCCCGGAAATGTCTGAGCCCTTTTACGTATTAAACATTACTTTATTTCATGTATATTTTTAATAGTAGGGTGTTGGATATGAAGGCAATCCCGGAAATTGCTGCAACCATTTACGTTTTAGGCATTATTTAATGTATATTTTAAACAAGTGGGTGGTAGATAAGAAGTCAATTCTGGAAATGGCTGAATCAATTTACGATTTAAACATTACTTTATTTCATGTATATTTTTAACAGTGGGGTGGGGGATATGAAGTCACTCCCTGAAATGGCTGAAACAGTTTACTATTTAGACATTACATTATTTCATGTATATTTTTACCAGTGAGTTGGGGATGTAAAGTCAGTCTCGGAAATGGCTGAAACAATTTACGATTTAAACATTACTTTATTTCATGTATGTTTTTAACAGTGGAATGGCAAACATGAAGTCAGTCCCGGGATGTAATGAGAGAAATGCAAATATATACTAGCAGAATACCAAGCGTCGCTCAGAATTGAATGAGAAAGGTGGAAACCATATAGTAGAAGAATACCCAGAGTCGCCCGGGATCGAATGAGATAGATGGGAGATATATACTAGCAGAATACGTGGCGTCACCCGGGATTGGATAAGATTGGTGGAACATATATACTATGAATTGATTGGTGCGTTTGTAATAAAATAATCAGCCCAGACAATATATTAAAGTTATTATTTTTGTAAGGGTGGATACACTTTTAACAAAAGGGCCAGAATTATAGGATGGTTTCTTCATTTATGCTGAACGCTCACAGAATTCCCAGCAGCAATATATTACATATGAAAGATTCCGCTGTGGAATTTTAACAGATCTCGTTAGTAATATATAAATATTAATATTTATATTAGATTGAACTTTACAGTAGCCTTTGTCTTGTAAACCTTTTTAATCTGGTTGGTCAGTTGTGAGCGCCGAAGGATTATAAAATAGAACGAGCAATAAGGACCCGATCGATAACCTTCCATGAAATAACGATTGGGAAGAGCAGATCATAGAAAGAGAGAGAAAGAGAGCGAGAGAGACAGAAAAGAGAGAGATAGAGTGGCCACGTTTTCTTGTGGTAACGGCTCGAGAAAAAAACGGGGGAAGTCATCTTCTATAAAATTTCAGAGTCGACTTTATATTTTGTTCGTAGCAGCACTCACCCTGCTGTGGACATTACTCAATCCTTTTGTGTAGGTAGAGAATTACATTAGATAATTTCTGGAGCGATCTTGTCAACATATTGGAAACACGTCTTCGAATTAGGATTTGGAGTATAATTCAGTTCTACGATCTTATAAAAGTACAGGTTTACCCTTCTTAACCGGGGGAAAAAGAAATTTAGCTTTTTTTTCCTAAATGAGGAGGCTTAATTTGAGAGGTTTTTAAACTAACAAACTTAATTTTCCCATAGCACCACATATTTCCGATCAGGAGGAGGAAAATAAGTGAGATCTTGATACCAAGTGATATTCAAGACGTTGCATTAGCATTGATACTATATGCTTTTGATTTCTGCCCACAGAAACAAAACAGAGGGAGAATTAACACAGCTTAATAACAATATCATGGCACGGCATCATTTCATGTGTCAAAATCGATGCAATGAATACAGATATTCTCGTTATTGTTAGTGTCGAATAAATTGGATAAACGGAATTTAGAGTGATCCATTCTATAAGTGAATTTATTGTTCTATTATTCGTATTTTCCTTGCCTGTTTTTTAAGAGAATAAAAGAAATACAAGTTTTTAAAAAAATTATTATATTACTTGGTCTTATACTGTTTATACAGTCGTCCTGTGTGTTGCGATGAAAGTAAATATACTGAATCTATTGCATCGTTGATTACATTACTCTGTTACTTCTATTGTTCTTGTGACATTATTACTTTGTTGCTGTTACCGCAAATAAAACAAAGCCAGAGTATTAGTGTTTTATTGTTTTCTTTCTAGTTTCTTTATTTCCGTTCCTTTTTGGTATGAAGTTCCACTGTTTCAGAGTAATTTTTATTTGCAGACAAGGCGAACATCTAAACGGTCAAACAATTGACTTCACAGTTAAATGAACATAAATTCACAAACTATGTAAAAGTGTTGTTGAATCTTTCGTATATGCTAAGCAATGATCAATAAAGTGAATTATTTGCGATTTACTTACGACCACATACGAATGTGACCAAAAGGTCACAATAATATATTATGGCATCATATCTTGAGATGCGTCCAAATGTTTCCAAAAGTATTTCCGTCATATCGTTTAGTCTTCAAATTTCAATTACTGTGTCACCCTTAACTTTGAAACAGTATTTTACCAGTCTGTCACTCTTAAATTCACAATATATTTTCAGATGTATTGGTTCACCTCTATAAGAACCTATGTTTGTCAGTCACTAGAACGTTTCAGGTAAAAGCAGACTTTCGTCAATCTGTCACGCTTAACGTTCTCTGTATGACCTTTTGTTTATCGTCGACATGTCAATTTCTCTTTGATCAGTCACTCTTTAATATAATTCCCGTTAGTCTATAAGGCTTAACTTGTAATTAGCATTCCTACGGCTGTCACGCTTAAGTTTAAATAATATTCATGTTGATTTGTTAATATTCAAATAGTATTTCCGTTATTCTGTCATGCTTAAGTTTCAGAAGCATTCCTGTTGGTCTGTCATACTTTAATTCTAAAGCATTTTTATTGCTAAATGCGTAGATTGAATGGACGCATCTTAAGAATATCCGTTTTTGATTTTGTAGATAGAAAATAATTCATATGTGATTTAAATATCAGCTTTGATTAACTTGGATATAATTTTGGTCAAAATGGTAATGAGTTGAAAGACCTTCTGACACTAACTTGTAAATAAACAAGGGCAAACCACATTTTTGCCTAAAGCTAGAAAACTTAGGAAATAACATTAGATGTCAGATACGACAATCTAATTTACTTCTAGGATACTTGTTTATTCGTTTTAACAATCTTAGTACGTTCGGTAGCAATACCTTATTTTCAATACCTTGTTCTCTCTTCCTTTCTATTTCTTTATCTAATTTGTTTCTTTCGTTTCTTCCTGTTTTTCTCTCTTTTATCTCTTCTTATTCTCTCTTTTATCTCTCTCTTTTAGACATACACACAGACACACACAGACGCACACACATATATATATATATAGATATATATATATTCTTACATCTTGGGTTGTGACCTAGAGTAAGTGAAAACTATTCATTACGCCTTGTGTAAACAATAAAAGTCAAGCAATCAATACTGTTTACATTTATATTTCACTTATTTTCAACAGGATGATAGTTAAAGGGTTCGAAACTCCAATTTAAGACTTATAGTGTTGAGTTTCGATTCTTTCTCATTACACTAAACACCTGTGATATAACGAGAACAGTATGTCGCTAGATCTCTCTCTCTCTCTCTCTCTCTCTCTCTCTCTCTCTATATATATATATATATATATATATATATATATATATATATAAGGGTAGGACGATTTTAGAACTGTACACAATGACATTTGAAGAAAGTTGCAACATAATGTCAAAAATTACCACAAGAAATATTTTTCTTTAAAATTTTGTATTTTGTTGAGCATTCCAACTAAAATACCAAATAAATTTGGATTTTTATTACGGTATCGGTGTCACTCCAGGAATATGTCGCTTAAATAAAATCCGGGTGTTAACAAACAAAAATATGACAATACATTATAATAATAAATATCTTACAGTTTATTATTCCGCATTTTTTAGAGATTAAATGAAAATATCAAAAATAAAAACGAATTTAAACGTTATAATATTTGATTTAATATAGAAATATCTATATATATGAACGTTTTATTTGTTGGGAAATTATACGAAATCACCCGTTGAAGTTACGACCGCATGCGTGTTTATGTTTACTGTTTAATTTTTTAATAAATTCTTGAATTATCTTTGAGCCTTACTTTCTCTTTAAATATCGCTCAAATTGGTCATTAAAATAGATTTAAATATGAAAAATACAAGGTATATATTAATTGTTTCCATCTTAAAAAGATAGTGTTTATTCATTAAAAAAACTTTACTGCGTGCGTGTTCGTGTTTACACTTTTAATAAACCGTTGAATTATCTCGACACCTGATTTTCCCTTTAAATATCGCTCAAATTTTTCATTAAATTAGACTTAAATATAAAAAAAATATAACATATACACTTATTCTGATTTGTTTCTTTTTTTAAAAAGTAGTGTTTATTCATAAAAATAAATTTACGAGCCAAATTCATTTTTCTGTTTAAGGTAAGTAACATGTACGTCAAGTTATTGTATTTATTAAAAAAACATTTTGGTACTTATGCCCTTATGTTACCGTGCTGAAATAATAACATTATTATTTAGAAACATATTTTAATATCGAATCTAACTTGAAAATACGATTTTTAAAAATAGCACCGTAACATAAGTGCATAGGTACCACATTTTTAAATCAAATTTATTTAAAAAATATTTGTATAATTTACTTTCTGGGTGTATTTTTTCAGATATTTTAACCACAATGTCCCGAAAATCTACAATAACTCCTCGCAGTAAAAATGTAAGGAAATTTTCCGGTCTGCCTACACCATTAAATAAAACGGATCCTCCAATTTACCGACAAATTATTCAGTATAGTTACTATTTAGTAAATACTTATCCTCAACTTTCGAATTTTTGCTATTTCAGAATTAATAACAAAGTAAGTCATGGGTATTTGGAAAGCGGTTAATCCATGTTTACCTCTTTTACGTGAAATGACTATTTTAAAAATGTAACCATACTATGTTTCAAGAAAGCCAAACCAATGAATAGAAAATCTCTCCCCATTTCCCAAAAGAAATTCTGGCTAGAAAAACTGGATTCACTATTTGATATTTCGTCCTTTTCTTGCAATTTACCAGCTTCATGTTGTGGCAATCCTCCCGTAAAATTCAACGAAGAAAATTGCCAGAATGAATTGCACGTGAATTGCACATTAATTTTTTTCAATGTCTTTTTGAGATAACTTTAAATCCAAACCAATTTTCATATTTTAATGCAAACTAATTTTTATATTAATCTGTTTATATGTATTTTAGTAAAAGTAAAATCAGATTTTTCAGGTTCCAGCTGAGGACCGTAAATGATCAAAGGAGCAAAATAGGGCCGACGGGTCCAGTTGATAAAAGTGCTATAAAAAGTAACAACGAACGGGGGTTGATAAAAAACGTACATTAATCACCAACACCTCCAACTTCAAATTTCCTGAGTTATATTTCCTCCCCCTCTTACCCATCTTCTGAAAGTGAAGAACCAGAAGAAGAATATTTGCAGCCAAAGAATTATCTAAAAGGGCCTTATAGCCTTATTAAATTTCCCAGATATGCTCTTGAGTTAGTCAGGGTGGCATATCTTCTAATCTTAGAGCCAGCCTTGCTAATGCCTTGCTCTTGGAGTTGCAGGCTATGGGCCTTCTTGTACCCAATATTAATATGAGCAATATTCTTATTGATAGATGTAAAGTGGGCAGAGCAAAAACTAAATTGAAAACAATTGCCCCCAAAATACATAATGAAAATTGTGGACAGTCTGATATGCATTGGAGTTGATGGGAGAATAGATAAGGATACATTGTTTTATAAAGAAATTGTGGATGAAAATGGACAGAAAACTATGAAAAAAAACTAAGGGTCCAGAAAACCATTTAACTTTTAGAATAGAGACAACATATGAAAGTAAATATCTGACACACAGAGTTCTTCCTAACAGTTGTGCAACAGGTGTTGTTCATGCAGAGCATTTGATGGATTCAACTGTCAAAACACTATCAAGGCTATCCTTGTTGACAACACTAATGCCAACACAGGTTGTGAAGGTGGAATGGTGGCAATTTTAGAATAAAATTAAAAAAAATCTTCATACCATTAGTTGCTATTTGCACCATCACAGAACTACCTTTCAGGGCTCTTTTTAAAAACATGGATGGTTGCAAAAAAGGCCCTACAAACTTCAGCGGGTCCCTGGAGAAATTATGCTCACATTAATGTCATGATTTACCCCAAATATAATTTTCCACTATTAGCAGTCCTCTGGATTCAATTTTGAAAATCGATTAAATAAATGACATCAGTTGTTGACCAAAGATTACTGAATGAATACACAGTATTTCTAGAGGAAAGGCTGACTCTAGATAGGCTTCGTGGAAATTTGGTCCTTTAAATCAAGCAAGAAAGCTAACTTTAGCCATCAGGTTCATGTGTTTATGAACTCGTGGTACATACCCACAAAGGATCACAACAAAACTCCAGAAGTTAATAAATTGTATTGTAAATGTGTATGCCATTTGTTGGCTTGAAATTAAAAAAAATTTCCACAATCAGCAATTGCATATTTTTAATACGATCCAGAGGATTAATGAGCAACCTCATGAAATTCAGCAGATCGCATTAAAAAACATACAATGTAATCATTTTGTTTACTGCTTGAAAAGCTTATATATTCAATGGTCAAATCTGAGGAAGTTGAAGTAAGAGAAGAAGCTTTAAAAGAATTTTGGCCATTAGTTAAGTAAACATGACTTAATTATTTATTCCAATTTATACAATTTATTCCAATTTATACAAACATTTTTCAGATTTTATTTTATTTCACCATAATTATTAAAGCAGTACACATTGAATTTTTTAAAATATTCAATTAATTTTTATATTCTTTCAGGAGCGGGGAGTCAACCAAGTAACGATTAAAAAGAATACCAAATATTAATTTTAATGCGACTCATTGGACACAGTAAATAATTTGACATTGTGTGATATTTTTTAACCATCAATGACGGAAGATTTTTCTCATTCTGAACTTCAAGAATCATTATTTAATGGGAACAAGCTTGACTTGCCAGATTTGCTGACGCATTCTCAGTGCGTGGAACGGACAGTCAAGTTAACAACGGAAGCATGACAAACTAAATATGATTTTGAATCAAGACATCGACACATCGCAGCCAAAGTTTTGAGTCAGAAATTGAGACCGTCATTTTTGTCTAAATGCTATTATATGGAGTAATTTCACTCTATATATTAAGCTCTATCAAAATAATGTTTTGTCTCTTCCTTATTTGTTTGTTTGTTATATTTTCACTTATAACAGAAAAAATCAATTTAAAATATTGAAATATTACTGCTTGATTCATAACATGAAAAGACAGTTTGCTAATGCAACTCTATGATGAATGGAGAACTTGTCAATTATCTCAACAAAAATAACCTTTTCAGTGACATGCAATATGGTGTCCACTTTGAGAGATCAACAGCTGATGTGCTAATTGTGATATCACACAGAATCAGTGAATTTATTGCCGAAAGTTTCATTTTTAAAGCAGTAGCTCTTAGCATATCTAAGGCATGTGATAGGGTTTGACACAAAGGTTTATAAAATTAGCTATTGAATAACTGGAAAGTTCCTCTCAAGCATAACCTCTTTTCACTCGGATAGGTCTATTAAAGCGGTCGTTCATGGGTAGAAATACGTAGGTCACAGTATTAATGCTGGCATGCCCCAAAGATCCATATTGGACCCAACTGTCTTCCTTATCTTTATCAAGTACATCACAAACCATATTCTTCAATCATTTGTCGACATCTATGCAGACAATACTACCATCTATGGCAACACTACAAAAGCCGACAAAAATCAGCAGTTTTCTGATTCTCTCTCCTCTGACCATAAACGTGTGCTGCAATGGGGTAAGGAATGGCTGGTCAGCTTTAATACATCCAAAACCAAACTGCTATCTGTTCACCACTAACGCTTATATCTCCAGTTTACTCCAATTGAAATGAACATCTCTTGCCTTGATGAAGCACCCTGTTTTGACAAACTTTTGGGACTCACTTTTACCCTGAATCTGAAATGAAATATCTACACGAGATCCCTAACTACTCCAGGAAGGATTTCACTACCGCCGCGATCCTCTACCTGTACAAAAAACGAGTATGTTTTAAGAAGGAGTACTGCTGCCACATCTGGGTCGGAGCTCCAAAGAATACCCTTTCCTGTCTTGACAGAATGCAGAACAGCTGCGTAAAATTTAACACTTATCCTAGAGTTGCCACAGAGCCTTGATAAGTGATGACCCTCAAAGTAAAAAAAAAAGAAAAGGGGGTGCAGATTTTTAATTTGAAGATTATTTATGATTTGTTATATTAATATTATTTTTATAAAATAAAAAGACATCACTTGATTTGAAATACTGAAATCTTTTGGTATTCACACGAATATTGAAGACAAACCTTGCAAAAACGAAGAATTTTCAGTTTAATTTAGTCTACGATTTTGATACAGAACGCTCCAAAAACCGCTCAAGCATTTGATCTAATTTTTTGCATGAGTACTTAATAAGTCCAGCCGCAACTTTCGATAAATGCCATTTTTTAATATTCTGAGAAAAGTGAAAAATAAACCTACGCTAATATATATAAAAGTTATAATAAAATTACTGGTGTTCAAAATCCTCAGAATTAGTAAGGAACGCGAAAGACGGTTTCTTCTGGTTGGCTGTTGGTTACAATATTAACTTTTTTAACATTGACGTTTTAGAGACGATTTCGTTTGATTGGGTATTAGTTAACATAGCAACTTTTTCGTCGTCAACACCTTCATAAATAATAGAATGTCGCTAGTTTGCAATCTTATTTGGGTTATATAGAAAGAGTTAACAAAAGTGATGCTCTTTGCGACGTCACCCGTTAATTCCGTTATATAAAGAGAGAAACAAAGAGAGAGAGAGAGAGAGAGAGAGAGAGAGAGGCGGGATTAAACAATATAAAAAGTTTACCTTATGAAGTCTCAATTGATTAAAATTGATTAAAACTGTTTTGAGGTGCATGGTCTTTATTTGAAAAATATTGTTAATCGCCGAAATTAATCTATATCTGTCTCTATCTAGTGCCCCCTTGTCCACTAAATATCTGCTGATATCGTCATTGTTATCTCATTAAAAGATTTCCATATAAACGAAGGTTTTTCGTTCTATATATGAATGTGTGTGTGCACTGTATATTTATATAGATATTTATTTATATATATATATATATATATATATATATATATAAAATATAAATAGTCATATAAACAGACGTGCCTTTTTCTAATAAACTATAAATATTATATATATATATATATATATATAATAAATAATAATATATATAAATATTATATATATGTAAATAATAAATAATATATATATATATATATATATATATATATATATATATATATATATATATGAACGTGTGAGTGAACTATAGGTGTGTATATACCTGACATATATTATAAACGATATATACCTGGAGAGTTTCAAAAATAATGCTTCCTACTGAGATATATATATATATATATATATATACACGACTTAAAAGTTTAATTTCCCTCAGATAATGGAACTGTGGGATTCTAAGAAAGGAACGTCTGTCATAGGCGTGCCTGAGAATACGTAACTGAATTTCTGGCAAAGTGCATTGGGAATTGTGGTAGCTAAGTAGAAAATAGATTCTAGAGCGTAAACGATCGTTCTTTTTAATAGTATCCGTCTTCGTAGCTCTTCAACTTTCTGAGTTTAAAAATAGAAGGCCTTACTTCTGGAGCGACACTTGCTACGGACACCCATTCACAATCATCGTTCTTCGCTGGTAAATATGCAAATGGTAATGGCCACATCGAAAAATAAATTCTGGGGCACAAACGCTCGCTCGTTTTAATGATACCAGTTGTTTTTGTGGCTTTTCTTCAAATTTTGAATATAAAAGAAATTGAAGGCTTTACTTTTGGAACGACTTTCGTACAGACATAACAAATATGGCTGCGTAGTATAAAACAGTCGCGTGATTAATTTTGAATAGCTGACTTATTTTCTATCATCAGATCATTCGTTTTAATTATAGTTCGCAAATCATGAAGGTGAAGATATTAATCATGAAAATTCTATAACACTTACCACTCAACACTTGAAACGCACGCTTGGAATGATATTTAAACCATACGATGTTAGAAACAAATCAAAAGAGATTACTCAGATTTAACAATCATCCGAGTATTTTTAGTATTAACTGATCTAATTTATATATTTTTACTCATATGGATGTATGATATGAGAGGAAGGAAATGAGAAGATAGAACGTATACACACACATACACACACACATATATATATAAGATGGAGAAGTTATATATATATATATATATATAATTTCTCCATCTTATATATATATGTGTGTATGTGTGTGTATACGTTCTATCTTCTCATTTCCTTCCTCTCATATCATACATCCATATGAGTAAAAATATATAAATTAGATCAGTTAATACTAAAAATACTCGGATGATTGTTAAATCTGAGTAATCTCTTTTGATTTGTTTCTAACAATTACATTATTTACATTAATTCCAATATTTCCAAGGGGCCACAGCTTGACCACATTGGATCGTGCCTCTCTTCCTTCACCACGCTCCATCCAAGACCCCAACTGCCCACATTAACAAATTTAACACCGCACTTTCTTCCAAAGCATAAACCACACCTGAAATTACTTTTTCGAAAAGTTGTGACCACTTCCTTGAAAAAATTTTTTTTGTGTGTATTGATATTCGTATTAAACACCCTTTTTTCTATTTATTTTAGTTATTTATTTGCTTCCCCACCAATCAAATTATGCTCAAGACCGTTTTTTAATGTGGGGAGTAAGGCAGGGGGCCAGTTCCCCCGAGAGGGAACTGGATAGTGACAATTGCTATGAAAGTTTTCCGCTACATTGACCAAAACTGATTTCTCAAGAGCAATGGTCTGATATATGGCCCCCACATATGGCCTTTGATTGCAGTATCTGCTGGAACAGATAATACAAAGAAGAAAAAAGGCGAACCTTTTTTTCTGCTTATTTTAAAAGAAAATGCTACCTTGTTATATAGAACGTGGAATTTCATTCAACTGCAAAAAATCTAGCTAATTTGCATATTCTTTTAAATATTAATTTTAATTAATTCGCTATTCGTTTTTTTTCGGTTTCCTTATGGGATGATCATCTTTAGTTAAGTATTACGTGTAATTATATTCATGCAGATATTCTACATGATTTATACTTGCGTAATGTTTGCGTTAAAAGGTGATAACAAACACAAGCCTCTCTCTCTCTCTTTATATATATATATATATATATATATATATATATATATATATATATATATATATACATGCGTATATATATTTGCGCATACTTCATATATTTTCTGTAAAACACTAATCTATCTATATATCTATAAAAGTGAACGTGTCTATGTGTCTGTCTGTGTGTATGTGTGTCCGTGTGTCTGTGTATCTGTGTACATTTCCCTAGCAATAACTCTGTCAATTTTAAGACTGCAGATTCAAAATGTGATATACAGGGTACTGAGATTTCGGAAAATCTTTGTAATCAGTCTTCGGCAAGAAATTTGGCTTTTAAGGGGTCAAAGTTCCACGATTTGACATTTGAGAACGCTACGAAACTCCTGCCAATTTTGGGTTTAAACACTTGAAATTTTAGATATAAGTCCCTTAGACATGGATCTAACTTAGTAACTAGATTTGAGCCAAAAACAATAATACTATAATAATAGGGGTCAAAGTTTTAAAAAATTGACATCTGCGGTCTCTACCAAATTACTCAGACAATTTCTGGTCTAAACATTTGAAATTTTACATAAATGGTATTCAGCAATAGGTCAAGATTTTCATCGGTTTGGGTTGAAAATCTTTAGTTACCAATATATAAATGCATGTATGTATGTCTGCCTAAAACTTTCGACAGAGACGACGGATTTTACCAAGATAATTATCTGTTTAAAGTTCGTTCTTTCAGACGACAAATATCGAAAAATTAGCTAAAAACATTAATATCTTAACCTTCAACTGGGCACTTTTCTACAAGGGGGGGGTCGCCTTTTTCGCCGATATTTTCGAAAATCATCCTCTCCTTTCGATTGTCTAACCTTAATTAAAACCTATCCGGGTTGCCGGTGGTCGTAACAGCAAAAATGTCACGTTTTTTTCCCGTTGTTTTCCTCATTTCCAGTACGGGTTCGAGCCTGCTTTCTTACTACCACTTCCTGTTTTTTTGTTTTTTTGCTGAACACACACCTCCAAACACCCGGGAAACGGGTAAAATGCTAGTATATCTATAAAAGTGAACGTGTCAGTCTGTTTGTCTGTGTGTCTGTGTGTCTGTCTGTATGTCTGTGTGTCTGTGTAAATTTCCCTACGCAATTTTCAGACTAGAAATTTGATATACAGGATACTGAGATTTAGGAAAATCGTTGTAATTCATTTTCGGCCAGACATTTAGCTGTTAAGGGTTCAAAGAGAACTCTACCAAACTCCTCTGCCAATCATGAGTCTAAAAACTTGAAAACTGTGATATAGGTTCCGTGGACATGGATCTAACTTTATAATTGAATTTGAGCCCAAAGCAATAAATGTTAAGGGGTCATAAAAGGGTCAAATTAAAAAAAGATAATCTCTGCGGTCTCCA
This sequence comes from Euprymna scolopes, assembly GCF_053919585.1. Taxonomy (NCBI): domain Eukaryota; kingdom Metazoa; phylum Mollusca; class Cephalopoda; order Sepiida; family Sepiolidae; genus Euprymna; species Euprymna scolopes. The sequence goes on along the minus strand of NC_136505.1, from coordinate 73,882,847 downwards.
ATTTATTCAGACAATTTTTGGTCTAAATATTTGAAAATTTACAGAAAGGGTATTCAGACATAGAGTAAGTTTTTTAACCTTTGCCAAGGGGCCAAAGTTCAAAAGATTTTACCTTTGTAGTCTCTAGCAAACTATTAAGCCAATTTTGTGTCTAAACATTTGAAATTTGACATAAAGCTATTCAGACATACAAGCTTTTAAATCAGTTTTTGAGCGAAAATATGGTTCAACAGGTAAAATTTTACAGCGTTTACCTTTGCAGACTCTACCAAACCCCTTCGCCAATTTTGAGTCTAAACACTTACAATTTTAGATGTAGATTACTTGGACATGGGTCAAACATTTTAATTTAATTTGAGCCAAAACAATAAATGTTAAGGGGTCAAAATTGGGGTCAAAATTTAAAAAAAAATGACGTCTGCCGTCTCTACCAATATTTCTCTATGGTAGTTAAGGAGGCCTATTATATAGAAAGGCATTACCGTACAAATTTACAATTTTTAATATATGCATATGCATATAAAGTTATGAACAGTACATAGAGCCCGAATAAAGCCGGGCGGAACTGCTATATAGCCAAAAAGCTGTGGTATATAATATAATTAATAATTTGAAATAAATGATATTTGAATTCCTAGGAGTGCTAAGTTCAACATATCACAGATTTAGCGCTTGCCTAAGCCAATTTATTGCTGTAAAAATCAAAATTACAAAAGAAAATTCAACTACATATATTGCAACGAAACAACAAATACACTTCAGAATAAGATCAAATGGCCAGCGGCAGTCGACACAAACGTCTGGCGGGACTTTGACACCAACGTTAGCGAGATCCTCACTATAACACTTAAGGGGTCCACTGATAAACGGCTTGAAATCATGTCAAAAATAATATTAACTTTCGCAGTAGAAAGATTCGGAACTCAAAAGAAAAAAAAACGATTCCCAAGAACAAGATTAGAGCCCACAGAGCAGAATTAAGAGCTTTAAAAACAATTCAACAAGGCCAAACCAGAAGAAAAGTCTCGATTAAAGAAGCTTGGTTATTCCGTTAGAATGAAAATAAGGTCGTTACGGAGAGCAGAATGGCACAGGCGACTGAGAGAAAAAATGTGTCCGTAAACGTTCAGCTTTCATTTCAAACCTCTATGGTTTCACAAAGAAGTTATTGGGTGAGACGCGGCGTGGTACATTCGAAAGTAGCATGGGTAAAATTAAATTCCTCAACGACACATCAAGTGATCCCTTCCAAGAACGTGATCTTGGCGTCAACAAGTTAATTATTACTCCCAATCTTCCTGCATCAGACTTTGATATGTGAGAACCTTCTCTGACCGAATTGCGGACAACTTTGAAAAAAGCAAGATCAAGCTCTGCTCCAGGCCCAAACGGAGTCCCATATGCAGTATATAAACGTTGCCCTCATTTACTGCATATATTATGGAAACTCATAAGGGTCATTTGGAAAAGGAGTAAAATAGCGGATGAATGGAGATACAGCGAAGGCATCTGGATTCCGAAGGAGGAAAACGCCAAAGCAGTTGAGCAATTCAGATGCATATCCCTATTTAACGTTGAGGGGAAAATCTTTTTAAGTATTTTAAACAGACGTTTATCAAATTTTCTTCTAAAAAATAATTACATCGATACCTCTGTGCAAAAAGGCGGGGTTCAGGGCATGCTAGGGTGTATGGACCATACAGGTGTCCTCTCGCAGCTGTTAAAAGACACCAAACAGTACAAAGGAGATACAGCCATCCTCTGACTAGACTTAAAATGCATACGGGTCAATCCCTCACAAATTGGTGGAAGAAGTTACTCTGGCCCTTAACAATATATGAATTTACAACCTCCACCGTGGAAACAATAGACACATAGCTCGTGTATGCAGGTGGTTAGGTTTACCAAGATCTCTCTGCATTGAAGCGCCATGCGGAATCTCAAATAAATCACAATTCTATTTAAAAGTATTCTGCAGGAATATAATGTCGCAAAAGTGAGGTTGGCCATTCGGTATGAGTGCTCCAGATATCTAAAAGTTGCTGAGGCAGGCATAGTGGTTTTCATAGGGAAAAATGGAATGCTGCTAAGGAATTTAAGGACGCGAAAGAAAGGCTTCAAGAAAAAACCTTAATAGGAACCGTGGCTATTATACGCGCGGGCCTTGGGTTCTTCTCATCAGAAAGTCGTCACACGCACCAAGGAAGTAGGAAACCGTACCTGCTGCAAGAGGTTAGGAATAGTGAAGAAGAAAGACGTGTGGCAGTCACGGTGGGGCTGAAGCAGCAAGAGACATTGACAAAGTGGGAGTCGATAATGAACCGACAAATTAAGTGGTCGGAAATCTGGAATGGTGACTCCAGATTGAGATTCCTCATACAGGCAGTGTATGATACTTTACCAATACTGTTATCCTCAATCTTTGGACAAATTCCGAATCACCATTTTGTCACCTTTGCGGAGAGAAAGGCACTTACTTAGCAACTACTAAACGGCGCTTGCTGAGGGTCGTTATAGGTGGCGGCATGACGAAATCCTAAAAGAAATTGTAGCAATAGCTAGATCTACATTACGGGGTAACATTTTCAATCCCGAATCGGAATTTATAAAATTCGTGAGAGCAAGCGCGAAGCCTATTGGAAAAATAAGCACAAATCCAACAGGGTTATCCCACACAACAGACTGGGAATTAAGCCAATTTATTGCTGTAAAAATCACAATTTCAAAAAAAAATCAACTATATAATATTAGACAAAAAACTTAACTTAAACTATTAAATAGAAACGAGGACTATCGTTTATTTTCCATGGAACATTTCTGGAAATTAAACAATAAGACAATTGTTAATTTCATGGCTCTTAAGTTGAATATCCCACTTCTTCTAATATAAAATGTAGGCATAATGTAGTTACTATTTTAATAATATATATAAAAAATAAATATAATACTGCTATTTCCCAGAAAGGGTCATTAAGGTAGACTCGGACACGGATATGGGTTAAAAAAGTTATTTGCATTCAGAACAAAACAGAATATACAAAAAAACAACAGCCGTTGCACTTAATGCCAAGATGGCGAAATACGGAGTACTCAGACACTCTGAGAGTCGGCACCTCCTGGTCTATTTATGCAGTTCGAAAAAAATATATCATGTAACTGAGTGAGCCCCCAGGACAAATAAGAAATTAAAACGTTAAATAAATAAATAAATAAATAAATAAATAAATAATAATAATAATAATAATAATAATAATAATAATAATAATAATAATAATAATAATAATAATAATTAAACAAGAAACATAAGAACTGGATCAAAAAATAAAAGCAAAAGAAGCGAGATTGAGACGATATAGATATAAATCTGAACAATGCAAACAAAACAGAACATTTGAAACTAATAAAAGCTAATTTTACCAAAATTTGAACGGAGGAAAAACAAAAACAGAACAACCAAATCCGACAGAAACAAAACTCTACTGGAGTAAAATATGGGAAGCGCAACGAGATCACAATAGAAATGCCGAGTGGCTTAAAGACATGAAAGAAGAGTTACAACAAATAGAAGAAGGAACAGTGAATGAAATCAGCAAGGAAACCCTAAGGAAAACCATAGGAAAAATGGCAAACTGGAGAGCACCAGGGCACGACAGGATACATGCATACTGGTTCAAAAAATTCACAACCTTACACGAAAGGCTGGCCCAAAACCTGAGAAGATGTATACAGGAAGCAAGCGTACCAGACTAGATGACAAAAGGAAGAACCACACTGCTACAGAAGGACACGGAGAAAGGGACCATCCCTAGCAAATATAGGCCAATCACGTGCTTACCAACTATGTGGAAGATAATGATAGCACAACTGAGGGAACAAATCTACCACTCCCTGAATAACCGTGGACTCATCCCCGAGGAGCAGAAAGGATGCCAAAAAGGAAAAAGAGAAACACATGACCTGTTATATATAGATCAAAAGATCCTAAAGGAGGTAAAAAGGAGGAGAAAGAATTTAACCATGGCATGGATCGACTACGAAAAAGCGTACGACAGGATCCCCCAAGCATGGATAATAGAATTCCTAAAAATGTATAAAACACCAAACAGGATCACCAACGTGATAGAAAATGCAATGAAAACATGGAGATTGGAATTGATAGCTGATGGACAACACATAACAGAAATTAACAAAGAGACATCTTCCAAGGAGACTCGCTATCACCACTACTGTTCATCATAGCCATGATGCCCTTGAACAGTATTCTGAGAAAGTGCCAAGCCGGATACAAGTTCTCCAATACAGACGAAAAAATGAACCACCTGATGTACATGGACGATCTGAAACTTTTTTCAAGGACCGAAAAGGAGTTAGAGACACTAATTAACACTACCAGGATCTTCAGCCAAAATATCCAAATGGAATTTGGAATGGAAAAATGCGCACAACTAGTTATAAGAAAGGGAAAACTGGAAACGACAGAAGGCATGGAACTACCCAACCAAACAGAAATGAGGGCACTACAGAAACATGACGACTATAAATACTTGGAAATTCTGGAAGCGGACACCATCAGAGCAACAGAAATGAAAAAGAAAATTGGAAAGGAATACCTCAGGCGAACAAGAAAACTGGAAACTAAATTATATAGCAGAAACCTAATAAAAGGTATTAATACATGGGCAGTATCACAAGTAAGATACTCTGGACCGTTTATAGGGTGGACAAAAGAAGAACTGAGACAACTCGACCAGAAAACCAAGGAACTCGACAATGCATAATGCACTACACCCAAAGGACGATAGTGACAGACTCTACGTGAAAAGGAAAGACGGCGGGAGAGGACTGATCTGTATAGAAGATTGTGTGAATGACAGGAAAAAAGAACTAGAAAAATAAATAATGCAAAACACTGAAAGGATAATTATGGCAGTGAGAGACACTGAAAAAAAAAAAAAAGAAAACAGAAAGACAAACGAGAAAACGAAATCGGAAGAGAAACAACTCCACCGAAGATTCATAAGAATCAAAAAAGATGAGAATAACGAAAACACCTGGACATGGATGCGAAAAGGACATATAAACCGAGAATCAGAATCTCTAATAACTGCAATACAAGATAACTCGATAAGAACCAACCATATCAAAGCAAGGATCGATAAAACACAAGAAAACAGCAAATGAAGACTCTGTAGACTAAGAGACGAAACGATAAACCATATAGTAAGTTAATGCAGCAAATTTGCCCAAAAGGAATGCAAAAACAGGCATGACCAAGTGGGGGGTACACTGGGAATTGTGTAAACGACTGCATTTTGAGCGTACAAACAAATGGTACAAGCATAAACTCGCAACAGCACTCGAAAACGAGAACCACAAAATCCTATGGGACATGGACATACAGACGGACAAACCCATCCAAGCAAGAATACCAGATGTTATAATAATTAACAAGAAAGAAAAATCCTGTCAAATCGTAGACTTTGCTGTCTCAGTTGACCACAGGGTGAGTATGAAATAAAAAGAGAAACGAAGCAAATACACAGAACTAGTCAGAGAGTTAAAAGGGATTTGGATGATGAAGAAAATCAAAATAGTACCGATAATAGTAGGAGCACTAGGAACAATTCCGAAAATCTTCGTAAAAAGAATGTCGGAAATTGGAATCGGAGGAATAACTGCAAAAGTACAACGACTAACGATAATGAAAACGACTGAAATATTAAGGAAGCCCCTTGAATGTGGAGAATAATGCAAAACAATATAACGAATAAGCGTTATAGGGAATGAAGAACAACGAAACTGCATATTTACAAGTTCTACACTCCCCATCATACATCCCTCCATTGTTTCATCACCGGTCCCCCCCAAAAAAAAATGATACCAAAGGGCCGAGAAGGGTCAATAAGGACTGAAAGACCGAGGAGCGAGCGCCAACCAGACCTTGGCTTGACAAGCGCAAAGAGAACTGAGACCTTGGGGAGGCTGATTGCCAGTCAAATTCCAGTATAAACCAATGGCCACTACCAGCGAGAAATCAATGATAAGCGGCTGTCGCGATGATGCAAATTCATTTGCAAATGCTATCGAAGGAGGTAGAAAGAGCTGGAGTCTGGGGAGACTTGTTGTCACTCAGCCTCCAGAGAACACCACAGGTTTCCAATCAGATCGTTTGTTGACTTGTGTGAAAGCTCCACGTGAGCCAATAATAATAATAATAATAATAATAATAATAATAATAATAATAATAATAATAATATACTTTAAAGGTCTATTCTGTTTTATGTTAGTTCGCTCGTAAAATTATGTTTATAAATAAATAAAAATTTATTTTAATTCCTATTTATTCATATACATAAGTACGTAAGTACTTTTGATACCAAACAGGTAAATAGATAAAGAAAAGTAGTCATACAAATCTAATTATATATCTTGTTTTGTGGTCATGTAATTGGATTGAATAATACTTTATTTAATGTTTTATTTAAAACTAGTGGGGGTACCCGGTGTTGCCCGGGTGTTTGAAGGTGTGTGTGTGTGTGTGTATGTTAAAAAGAGGTGTAAAAGAAAAAAAGAAAGTTTTGGTCGGAAGGTCGGATTGAACCCCGAAGTCTTAACGTGAATGTGGAAACGAAAGGGGGAAAAGCCAGTCACCTAACCATCTGGGTCACGACGGAGAGGAACTCATAAGGGCGTTATATGAATGTTTATGAAGCGAAATAAACAGGTGAAGCAAGCGAACACACACACATATACACACATACACACATACACATACACTATCGCTTTATATGTATAAAGATACCTCTGGTTTAACTAATATATGACGGGAGTAAATTGTCTGTAAATGCAAACAGCGGACTTTAATTTGTTAACGAATTATGTTGAATTTGTTCTGTTAGTCTTCAATCTGGTGAAGAAATGAAACTTTATTTGTCTCCTCCCTTTTTTAAAAAAATTTTATCAGTCTGTTTTATGCGCGTAAAATTGAAAGAATTAATGGCAAAAACTGGAGGAAAAATGTAAGAAAGGGTGCTAAAAATCATTTGTAGGTGGTTACGGCACAAGAAAAAGGGGGAAAGGAAAAAAAATGAAGGCAGTCCTGCATAACTGGACCCGAATTCGTGTGAATTCCCGTCAAGCATGGATCGTGCGAGACCGGCAATCATCGGTGTCAGCCGCAGAATATAATTAATTAATCGAGTTAATCGTTTTAATATGTGAAAAATATTAACTCGAGTAATTGTTTTGATATGTGAAAAACGCTCGTGGCTGACTGGTAGAGTTTGTTCTAAAACCTGGAATCCAAGGTTACTTCGTTTCATTTAAGTAACCCCTCGACTCGCCGCCCCCCAACCAAAGAGGAAAAAAAGGGCGGAAAAAGAAAAAAAGAAATAAAAAGAAATATAAAAAATGGCATAAGTAACCCATAGATTAGCTATAATCGAAAGTTGCGTATCACCCGACGGTAAAATGCCAATCCATTTTTTGTAAGCAACTAAGAACTCAAACCGGTGTTTCCTCGGACATTCCCCTGTGAACGTATCCGCAACGGTGTTAAGTGGTTGCGGGGGGTATGAATCTAATAGAGAGAAATGATTTAATTTCCATTCATTGCAACAGATTTTGGCCGTGAACTCTCATCAGAAAAAATATAGGGATCTAAGATTATTGAGGAAGTGGATAGGTAATAGGCCTATAACACACCAGAGATATCGTGATGCAGTTCGTGCGTAATACATTCACATGAAATGTCTTGATTTTTAATCCTATTAAGGTCAAACTCAGAGGGGAAAATTAGTTCATTTTATTTATATAGATAGAAGATTAATTTTTACGCTGAGTAAAAAATCGTTAATGTTTTGTTTTATACTTTTTACTTAAAATTGTTGTCAGCGAATATTTGTGTACGTAGAGGGAAATTTGATTATTTTTTGCTGATCGTCTGTGTGAAAGTAGATGTGTGGTTAATCACACTTAGAAAATGCATTCATTTATTGTTTTAAAAATAAATAAATAAATAAATAAATAAACACCCAATTACGCGCGCAAAACGAAATTACTAAAATTTCAAAAAAAATACGCCCATGCAAATTTCTGCAAGAAAGAAAACTTAAAATGTGTTTTGTTCGGCGGACGTAGTTAAATGCATACCACGTAAAAAGACGTGCACTCTTTAACCAATCAACGCTTAAATAAGGACTTAATTTTAAACTTTTTCCCAACTCGCCTGATATTGTACAGATATCGGCAAATTTACATGTAAAATGTACTTTAACTACTAGCCGACATTTTTACGCATGCACACACTTAAAGCATCATGATTGCTACAGATTTTGATTATGTTTTTTTGTATTAATAAAAAAAATGAAATACTACGTAAATTTCATCGCAGTTCGGAATTTGTTAATACAAGGAAACCCTATATATCTTTTTATTATTCACTTATCGAAGACATATCTGCATATCTTTTACTATTATGTGACCGATTAGATAAACAATTATTAATTACAAAGAAATATTCTGTGTTTTTACAGTGTACGATGCGTACATTGTAAAAACACAGAATGTTACATTTTAGATAGGATTTCAAAATTAAATTCAATTTTTATGGTATCTTTCTTTTTTATTAAACGGCCGAGTCAATGAATTACAAATAAATAAATGATCTCACCCTATTATCACAGGAAACAAATACTAAAAACATTACATAAAACACTAAAAACATTCCATAAAATAAAAATAAAAAGTTAATTTAGCGTTTCAACATTTGAACAACGCTCGGCTGAAACCGATGATTGCCGGTCTTGCCCGATCCATGCTTGATGGAAATTCCCGAGAATCCGGGTCAAATTATGCAAGAGTACTAAAAATTCTTACGTTTCGATTGCATGCATTTTTCTTCCAGACGTTACCTGACATTTACGGCTGCTTTCAGAACTGCCAGCAACCACTGTAAAAGAGTAATAAAAAATGCTCAGTCCGCCAAATCCAAAGTAGCTGAGCAGCGGCTTGGTTCCCACCAGTTTTGGCAAATAGCAAACAGGATCCTGAACAGAAGCGTGCGTTCTATCCCAACCATCAGCAATGGACCTGAGGTCATCTAATCAGCATCAGACAAGGCCAAACTATTTGCCAAGAACGTTGCAGCTAACTCTACCCTCTGCGACGAAGGTTATCAACTCCTCGTATTTCCTTCTATAATAGACAACAAACTATCCAAACATAGAAATATCAGTTCATAAGGTCGCCAAACTAATCAAGAACCTTGATTCCAGTAAAGAAACTGGCTCAGACGGCATTCCAATTATAGTGTTGAAAAAGCTTCGACCAGAACTTGTCCCCATACTTACAAAACTGTTAAAGCGTTGTCTTAAGGAGAAGGGCTTTCCAACACCCTGGAAAACCTCGTCAGTATGCCATGTATTTAAGAACTCAGGTGATAAGTTATCTCCCTCTCAGTACAAACCAATAAGTCGCTTGTGTGTCATGAGTAAGTTACTGGAATCCAGGTTAAATAAAGAAGTAGTCAACCATCTCAGCAGAAATAAACTCCTTAGTGACATGCAATATGGTTTCCGTTCTGATAGATCTACAGCTGATGTGCTAACAGTGATATCTCAACGGATTAGTGAATCTCTCAACAAAGGATTCCTTTCTAGGGCAATGGCTATTGACATGTCAAAGGCCTTCGATAAGGTATAACATAAAGGCCTACTTCACAAGATTTTCAGCTACGGTATCACTGGTAAAGTTTTCTCAATCATTAAATCATTTCTCTCTGATATGCTCATAAGAGTAGTGGTTTATGGGCAGCAATCAGAGGCCAACAGTGTTAATGTTGGAGTCCCTCAGGGGTCCATCCTGGGCCTAGCTCTCTTCCTGATCTACATCAATGATCTCCTAAAACATATACTTAAATCATTCGTTGATATCTATGCTGATGACACGATCATCTATGGCAACACATCAAAGGCTGTAAATGACAACGCTCTCTCTGATTCTCTCTCCTCTGATCTTGAGCGCATGGTACAGTGGGGAACAGGTGACTGATTACTTTTAATGCATCTAAAACCAAGCTCCTATCTTTACATCATCAACGCTCTGTTCCTCATCTAGCATCAATTGAAATGGATGGCTCTCGTCTTGGGGAGGCGTTATGACAAGCTCCTGGGTTTGACCTTTACTCCTGATCTGAAATGGAACACGTATATCAAGTCTGTTACCCGGTCCGCTGGGAAAATGGTAGGATTCTTCTACCGCTCCAGAAGATATCTCACTACTGATGCAATTCTCTATCCGTATAAAAGCCAAGTACGTCCAAAGATGGAGTACTGCAGCCACATCTGGGCTGAAGCTTCTAAAAACAGCCTATCCTGCCTTGACAAAGTACAAAATAAACTTTGTGGCTTAGTGGGGGATGCCCTTTTCTCTTCCCTACAACCTCTCTCCCAAAGAAGAGACGTTGCGAGCCTGTCTTTGTTTTATATTTATTTCCATGGCAAGTGCTCGTCCGAACTCCAATCTCTAGTCCCCCCTCGCCAATCTTTCACGATAAACACCCGTCTAGCTAAAATCACTGTCAGTAATTTCCCCCACTCTTTATCTGTGTCTAAATCAAAACGTAGATTCCATGAACAAAGCTTCTTTCTGAGAAGTGCACGCCTGTGGAATTCTTTTCCGTTTGCCTGTTTCCCACCTGACTACAACTTGGATGTCTTCAAGTCCAACATAAACAAATTCCTGATTAATTGCCCCCTTAAGTAAGACACTTTATCAAATCTCAAATACCAACTATTACTACGATATTATCCCATTGATTATTGTACATACAATAACCTTTATCCCCGAGTGGCTTCGGGGCCTTGATAAGTGGTGATTCTTCATGTAAGAAAAAACTATTGATACCAAACAGAAACTGCTAAATGTTTCAGAATCCGTACGTGTTTACTATTTTTATTTTTTTTTTCTGTGAGAGCTTTCTTACACAGGACATTATGCTAACACAAAATACAGGTTTATTTCTAAAAAAAAAAAATGCAAAAAAATAATAATATCTAATCAGATAAAACATCTGATATATTTATTCGGACTATTATTCTCATCTTACCGAAAAATTGAGTCATAGAAAAACATTTAACAAATGTCTTAGTGACCCCTGTTTTTCAAAAATCTTTTAAAATTGTTATTGTTATTTAAAATATTTCAAATAACACGAGATATTTTCCATTAATCATAAAAATAGATGCACTTGGTTATCTTCAACACTTCGCTTACATTAGAATACGTAATTTCCGTGCATATGATTTTCATAACAAAAACAAAAACGAAACATGTATTCACGTTCGAATCCTCGACTGAGGAAAATCCCCCAAAATAGTCAGATTGTCGTCTGCCATTTATTTCAATCAAAACACCGCTACGAGACTATTTCAACACATGAAAAGTTGACACGAAAGCAATCATTCAAACATAAATAGAATTTTTCTTTCTCATTTTTTAAACGAAATTAAATAAAATTTGATGTTTCTCTAGAAATGAAATTTTATTTATAAAGTTTCGTTCATCCCCGCCCCCGCATCGATACAAGTGCCAATCGACATTAATTTCTCTTTAAATTAATACACCTGTTTCCTTGAGATAAGTTTCTTTTCTCCAAATTACATCCTTAATTTACATAACTTCTTCCTTTTTCTTCAAATAATTTTTCTTTTTCTATTAAACTGTTAGGTGAAAGTGCAAAATAGTTAACAAGCCCCCTCTCCATGTTAAGAATGTTTTTTTTTAAATAGTAACGTTATTATTTCGGCATGATTAGTACACTGCACAACTACCAAAAATTATGTCAAATAAAAGAAACCAAACACCCTAATCACCGGTATGCTACTATGCCAACAATATATAAACAGTGACATCGGTATTTCAGACGTTGTAAAGTAAGCAGAACTTCTTTAAAAAAAATAATCATTATGAAAACAACGTTTTCTTTTAAAAAAAAAGAATAAACATTTTTTTTTATTTTAAACAATATAAATATCTTTATTTTCAACAATATAAATATTTTTCTTTTATTTTCAAAAATATAAATCATCTTTTTTATTTTAAACAATGTAAACAGAACCTTTTGTATTATTTTATTTTTAATTTAAACTAATTTGACTAGAAGTTTGGCGTTTATGTATTTTCGGTATTGCGCTATTTTAAAATAGTTTTTTCAGGTTAAAGTTAAGTTTCACGATATCCTTTTTTTAATGAAATTGTTAGGTGAAAGCAGAGAATACTTACAAAACATTCCCCACTCCCCATGTTAAAAATGGTTTTCGAAACAATAACGTTATTTCAGCACGGTACATAAAATACATAATTACCGAACTTTTTATAATTTTTAAGGGTACATTTTTACTTAGTTTTCACCTTAACATCTTCCTTTAAAATAACAACTTTCACTGGTTTTCTGGTATGCTGAAAACGAATATTTTATATATTAAATATTTAAATTTTCCGCAAATAAGTAGTATTTCGAATATTAAAATTATTTTATGTTAAAAGTGGTGGCCATAGTTGTGAAAGAGAATACACGTAAAAATTAATAAATTTCAAAATAATTGAAAGGGAATAGACGATAAAATTATCAAAAGTCGCAATAGAATACGCGTGCTTAATATTAATGTAATCTTTCGCAAGAGTTGCCTGAGTTAGAGTATTCTTATCAATCCTTTGATTTTGTTATTTATGAAGATTAGGCAGTAGAATTTCCTGTAGAATTCTAAATTCACTACAGTCGCCTGGAATGCCACATCATAACCTGATATTGAAGGAAGGAGTTCCAGTTATACAGGGTGACCCCCCCCCCAAAAAAAAGCTAAATGAAGGTTATCTAGAACGGAGAAAAAAAGGCCAAAGACCCTAGTGTTTTGATGTGATGTTTTGAATATAATAAACTAGTTATGACCAAAGATTCATTTCATTCGGACAAAACAGTAAGAAACCGGGCCTAATTAGAGTTGGGGCTCGTGTTTTATTTTTTTTGGGGGGGGGGCTCACCCTGTATTATTAAGAAGATCCACCTAAATTGTGTAATGGCATACGGTTAGCAATAAAATCTTTGGAAACTAATGTTCTGCAAGCCATTATAATAAGTGAACATTTTAAGGGTGAAACTGTTAATTCCTCGGATTCCTCTGATTCCTTCTGACATGCCATTTCAGTTCAAGCGTTTACAATTCCCAACAAAAATTAGTTTTGCCATGCCTATAAGTAAAGCTCAAGGAGAAAGCCTAAAAGTTGTTGGACTTAATCTTCAAACACCTTGCTTTTCTCATAGTCAGTTGTATGTTGGTTTCTCACACATTGGAAGTCCTGAAAACCTCTACATTTACACACCTGTTAGAAGTCAGACCAAAAATGTTGTTTATGTAGAAGTTCTCCGAAATTAATGCTAGAGGTTCATTTACCAGTTTTTAGATATGCACTGGTGGAAACTGAATTTTAATTATTTCATTAACAGAATAGATTACTAATGCCATCTTTATATATATTGTACATTAAATAGTTAAAACTGAGATTTAACAGTTTTCAGATATGCACTAAAATATAAAATAATTGCAATTCTTACATCATATTTTGAAAGCAGGACTAGAAGATAAAAGATTAAACTATAAAAAACGATTAGGTCTACTGGCGAGACCTCTATAAAATAAAACACATTACTGATCCCACCACATGGAGTGTGTGGAAAAAGAAGTCATTATGTTTTGTTTAATTTATATTTATTATAATGTATGGTGACAAAATATTCAAATATATCATATACAATCTGGCAACGACGGGTACTTCAGCTAGTTTATAATAAAAAATGGATATAATCAGAACTTAGTGAAAAAAGGGTCTAATCAGACCTGAGTACCACTGCAAGTTGGTGACCAAGAGCGTTAAACAAATGCGCACGACTACAAGTCAACGAATCTGAACGTAAATTCGAGCGTGCATCCCCTAAAAAATGGCACACTACAATTTCTGACATTACTTGGTAGTTTAAAGACCTTAAAACTACAAGACTTTGCAACCAAACCAAAACCAAAAGCTTTCGATCTCAACAACAAATGTCCCGAACGCGGAACAGAACAATCGTCAGTTTAAAGGCTTCAAACTCACTTTCAAACAGAACTAAAGGAAAAGAAAGAAATGGAATCACCGCCGGCTGAGACACCTCTGGCCACCCACGTTATCACTGAATATACGAGATATTGCTTATTAGTCGAAAAGATACCAACAGACGTCGTCGACGAAGTGACGGATTTACTGGAGAATGTACGAGAAGACAACCCGTACGACCGGCTGAAGGGGGCGATATTGAAACGGACTGGCTCATCCAACCAGACAAGGTTGTGCAATCTCTTCACGCAGGTTGAATTAGGAGATCGTACCCCCTCACAACTATTACGGCATATGCGAACATTACTGGGTGACAACAAAATGTCCGACAACAATATGAGGAGTCTATGGTTAGACAAACTATCTGATACAACGATACAAAGTCTCACACCCACGGCGGAAGCAACGAAAACCGAAAAACCCGCGGACATGGCAGACCAATTCCATGAAAATCCTCAGAACTGTAAAGTGAACTTGGATTTGATTTAAAAATAAGTTTCTTGCTTATTAATTTGATTATTTTTCATTTTGTTTTATTTCTCTTTCTTTTTAGTTCTCTCTTTCTTTCTCTCTCTCTCTCTCTCTCTCTCTCTATATATATATATATATATATATCTATATATATATATATATACATATATATATGCGCAACTCGCATAGCAGCCGAATAGCGCAACGGTTAGAAGCTCCGACTGCCGTTTGGACAGTCGAGTTTATTTTCTGGTTGTCTAGGCGAACAGATGAGCTGTGATACTGTATGTGGATGACTATAATGCTCCCTACCTTGAGTTGAGCATATTGGGAAGTGATATACAAACTGCCATTAACGTATTAAGTAGTGCCGTTTGTATAAACAAATTGAGCTGAGGCATTTGGACAATGTCAAAACATCCGAATAGTGCAACAATCAGAAGCTCCAACTGTCGTTTAGGCGGTTGAATTTCGTCTTCGTTTTAGGTAGTTGCTTGTTTGACTGCACTGATGAGCTATGAAATATAGGGGGAGAGCAGAACATCTAAAAAATATTTTCTCTACAATATTTAACAAAACCTAGTTTTATTATGTATATTTATTTAATAATAAACAAATATCGAAAATTTCAGGAAAATATGACTTTTATTTGATTTTTGCTAGATTTTTAAAACATGGGCGGTCTACGGGTCTACGTTGTTTTAAAGCGTCGATAATGTAAACACGATTTTTGTCTCACATTTTCATTAATTTTGTATGCTGTAAAAATATTATCAGTTTATTTGAAGCTTTTTATTTTAAATGGTAACAAAATCAGGATTATAATATTAAATAAAATTACAGCTACATCGTGTTACATATAGGAGGGTAAATTTGGGGCGCGCATTGGAGGTACCTACTGATTTGTCTTTTCACTACTCATTACCAAAATAAGGAACCTTTGCTTAGCAATCGCTTAATCAACAGCCTGGTATATTTTCTGAGATAGAATAACGAGTAGAGAGCCCTTGTCCATAAATGTACGTACGACTTAGATTTTATAACAGTTGGAACATACATCTATGTTTGATTTATTATTGAGGGAAGTAAAATGGAAAATACATGTACCTTTTGAAATTAATGTGCATATAGATTCCACTCTTATTAACTATTCTCGAAAATGCTGGGGAAACATGATGATCATATAGGAAAGAGCAAACCCACTCTGAGAGACAGAAGCATGTAATATTTTGTAATCATTACTTTGAGAAAATGAAAAATCTGCATCATTTTACTGTGGGACGCACCTCTCTCTCTCTCTCTCCCTCTCTCTCTCACACACACACACACGCACGCACACACATGTATACATGCACAGGTGTATAAATAAATTAATATTTAAATATACAGAAATAATGATACCATACCATTTTATAGTGGAACACACACACATATGTATATATATATATATATATATATATATATATATATATATATATATATATATATATATATATACGGGTGTATAAATAAATTGAATAGTAAAATATACAGAAATAATGCTGCCATGCGCGATCATATTTGAGGTTTCTATTTTATTCAAATCCCGATGTTTATCATAATTAAAAAGAATTAAAAAGTTTTGTATCACCTCAGAAACGATCGTACACTTATTCATTGTTAATGTTTAGTGAATGGTGCTTTTTTACTATAAATCATTTTAGTATTTGCTTTATATATATACACGCGGGATCTGTGGAAGTTCCTCGGCGGACTCATTCATATGTAATATATTGATGTTGGCATTCTATAGCTGTTCAGTGTAGATGGAGACGATCTGATATTATTGTACCTATTTACAATGCCTCCACACGGGACAGAGTTAGACACCAGGGTCGTTTTTTAATGTGGAGAAAAGGAACAAAAATAAAAATTGTCTCAGTCGTGAAGGATTTCTCCTCCACTGACAGAAAACAAGAACTTGAAGTGTAGCATCTGAAGAACAGATACTACACTGTAATCTTGTCGCGAGGGTTCTGATATTATTGTAGCTTTTTTGTTAAAACTGCAAAAGTATTTATCTAAGCTACACTGCACGTGTGATGAAAATTGTCTTCGTTTGATTCATGTGTATATTTATTTATTAAATAACCTGTAAAATGCGCCATCATCATCGTCATCAACAACCGCATGAACGTTGTAAACAAACATTTTATTTAAAATTTCGATTCGTTTCCATTGCAGGATTGGTGAATTCTGTCTTCCTCGGATATATTGAAATATTATACATATAAAAACATAGCCTGACAGTGGTCTGGTGACCATATGCATCGTGTCTGATTAGCAACTAAAGGAAAGTCACCCAGTCAGAGTATTATATATTATATCAGCATGAACAAATGTCTTAAAATAGGTTGCATTACACTTTTTATTTCCAAATCAACGGTGCGTCTGTCCAGTATCTGGCGGATAGTGGTGGCTTGACCTCTGTGTCTGAAAGTATTTCTCGACAAGTCAGTGCTTGTGTGAGAAAGTCACTCAAGAAAATCTGCAGCTGATACAGTACCAGTTATCTTGCACTTGCTTGTCGTTGGATGCTGACTGTGGATGCCCAGAGAGTGATACATGTGTTGTATAAGCATTTATCATTGAGATCATTTCGTACAAATATACTTCTTTTTACAAGACTCGTGGCGATAGAGGCGAGGCGAAGTGTACAGACCTAACAACTTGGATGTAGGCACGTAGGCGGCTTAAAGATTATCTTAACATCGCTGCTTGTTTTGAGAGACAGGAAATAGTTTCGGCGGGGCTTTCTGCGACTGAGCAGTTCTTTTAAAGGACATCGCTGCTCACTCAGATCATGGGAAAGGTTTTGACCTTAAACGTCTCAACCCAAGCTGAAAACATTTCAAAACCTTGTTCTTGAACTTTTATATGCAGATTATGCAGACCTTGTTTCACATTCAAAAGCAGACACACAAATGATTATAGACAAGTTATCAGAGGCTTGTAAAGCATGTTATATCGTAGCATGATCAATATAGCATAAAATATCTTACCGCAGGGAGTCCAACCTTTAGGTTTGGTACGTAGCAACTCATGAGGAAAGAAACGCAACACTTATCGGCAAATAATTACATATCGATATACGTTTATGCACACACACGTAACTACAATTCAAATATAATAGATGAAAGAAGTCCAAATGTGATAAATTGATGAATGGGAATGATGCTCATCTCGCCATTTTCAAAATCACTCTCGTTTTCCTCCACTCTCCACTTCCGGTCGTTCATCTCGCAAGAAATCGCAAGAAATTAAAGTTTAGGACTAACGGACAAATAGAGGCGGCTTTGCCCAAAGAAGTAAAGAGTTACTCCCCTTTGCATTATAGATTTGTTCGATCCCAACAAATGGTTTATATAGGAATGGCATAGGTTAAACCAATCATCTTGGTTGATGGTAAGAATTAAAATTTCACGAACAATTTTGTATATCTAGGTAGTACGCTGAGTAAGGACTGTACGCTTGATGCTGAGATAAATCACAGTATAACCAAAACCAGTTCTGCTTTCAGAAAATTGGAAAAATGTGTGTGGAGAGATCGGGGAATCACATAAAAAACAAAGCTAAATGTTTACGAACCATGCGTTTTCACTACGCTGCAATATGTTATATGCTATAAATTATTGGAAAGGTTTTACCAGAGTTGTATTCGGAGAATACTGATTATTAATTGGAGGAATCTAACGTCTGACACTGTAGTTCTTGAACGAACAAATAATATTAGTATTGAAATGAAAATCATTTAAAATCAGATGAGCTGGACTGGACACTTAGTTAGGACGGCGGAGTAAAGACTTCCTAAACAATTGTTTTATGGCGAGATAGATAGATAGATAGATAGATAGATAGGGGTAACGACAACATAAACCAATAAAAAGGTTTTAGGATTCTCTAAAAAAAATTGAAAGTACTGGAGATGGATGTACATAACTGGGAATCTTAAGCGAAAGATCGATCAATGTAGAAAAAAAAAACACCAGAGAAATTTATAAGATTTGTGAAGAACAGCGTATAGATCTTGCTGTCTTATAACGTGTTTTAAGAAAGCGTGACGAAAATATAATGTCAGAGAAATACGAACAGAAACTAAAGTGTACTGTATGTGGCAGATACTTTTTGTCAACACCTGGTTTTTAAAGCATCTAAAATCTTTTTTTTGGAGGTGAATTTGCACATTAGGTCCACCTCCACAATTTACTTTTAGCATGCCCACTTTTATAAGCTTTCGTCTGATTAAGACTATATCATTCAAATTTTGCGGAGACAAGCAATTATAGAGGTATAAAGATCTGTCGCCGTTTCTAAGATGGTTGGCTAGTGGTGTCTATTGTGAAAGCCGTTCTTAACATGAGGAGTTTGGGATGTCTATTCCAAACGCCGTACTTAACATGACAATACTAAAAAGGTGGAGTGAAAAAAGTCGTAATTATTTTGTTTTATACGTTAAAAAAGATATACAAGCCGTTCTTAACATGAGGAGTTTGGGATGTCTATTCCAAACGCCGTACTTAACATGACAATACTAAAAAAGTGGAGTGAAAAAGTCGTAATTATTTTGTTTTATACGTTAAAAAAGACATTTACTTTAATACAATTGGTGAAAGAGTTGAATAGACGAGGAAGATTGAACAACAAACGGAAACAGCTAGAACTGCTACCACTTATTTCGATTAATCTAAACAGTTCATATACAGTACAAATCCCCAACTCCTAAAAATTCTGCTTTTACTTTTCATTATTATTCTAATAGACCATTTTTTGTAATTTTTTAAAAGTCATACTGATTAACGCATTCCCTATATTGTTTTTTTTTAAATTCAAACAGTGCCTGCAGGGTATCGTTCTAAACCAGCACTAATCGCCAGTGAAAGCTAGATTATTTAATTTCAGCCACGACCGCTAGTGCCCGCAATTGTTCAGGGACGGCTGTGGCCACCACCAACAGCAACCGTAGTTTACTTTTTAACGAGGTGGGGCAGATTTCCACTGATAAACACCGGTTAACGAATCATAATAATAATAATAATAATAATAATAATAATAATAATAATAATAATAATAATAATTATTATTATAATAATAATGATGATGATGATGATGATGAGGATGATGACGACGACGACTATTATTATTATTATTATTATTATTATTATTATTATTATTATTATTATTACTACTACTACTACTACTACGCCTATCGTCCCGTCCGTTATCATGCTGTGCATCCCTAAAAAAGGAAAGTGGAATAAAAATATATAAAACAAATTGGTGTCACTGTTGAGGCAAAGCCAATAAAAATGATTTGCTTTTCTTGGCCTTTTGGCTAAGATCAAAGATCTGTTCTTCAGGTGCCACATTTCTTCTCTCTCAGTGGAAGAAAATCCTTTACCACTAAGACAATTTTTCTCCACGTTAAAAAACGACCCCGGTGTCTAAAGCTGTTATGTGGGGAGGCATGGTAAATAGGTACTATGTTTAATGTAACACAGTTTTAATATAAAAATGTAGCTTGAAAAAGTTATTTCTGATTTAATTACAAAATGCCCTGGAAAATGTCGATTCTGATTATTTTATTTTGTTTACTTGCCTCCCCACAAGGGCGGAATTGGACATGAGGTCGGTTATAAATTTAGGGGGAAACCAGCTCCCCAAAAGGGGCACTCTCGTCAATAACAAAAATAAAAATTGTATCAGTAATGAAGGATTTCTCCTCCATTAACCAAGACCAAAAAAGGAGGGATTTAAGTCACTGGAATGCTGAAACTGATACTACACTCAGAAATTCATGTTGAAGCAATGGTTGCCTAATCCTAACGTGTTAATGTTTTTATGTGTTACTTTCAAAAAGCTGCTGAAATAGTATATGATTTAAACATTACTTTATTTCAAGTATATTTTAAGCAGTGGGTTACGGGATATGAAGCCAGTCCCAGAAATTACTCAAATCGTTTTCGATTTGAACATTACTTTATTTCATGTATATTTTTAACAGTGGGGTGGGGAATATTAAATCAGTCCCGAAAATGGGTGAAAACATTTACGCATTACACATTACTTTATTTAATGTATATTTTTAACATTGGGGTGGAAAATATGAAGTCGGTTCCGGAAATGGCTGCAACCATTTACGTTTCGGACAATACTTCATTTAATGTATATTTTTAACAGTAGGATGGGAAATAAGAAGTCGGTCCCGGATATGGCTGAAAAAGTTTACGATTTATACATTACTTTATTTCATGTATATTTTCAACAGTGGGTTGGGGATTATAAGTCAATTCCAGAAATGGCTGAAACAGTTTACTATTTAGACATTACATTATTTCATGTATATTTTTAGCCGTGGGTTGGGGGATATAAAATCGGTCCAGGAAATGGCTGAAACAGTTTACAATTAAAACATTACTTTATTTAATGTATATTTTCAACAGTGGGGTGGCGGATATGAAGTCAGTCCCGGGAGTGAATGAGATGTGCAAATATATACTATCAGAAAGCGTCGCCCATTATTGAATGAGCTAGGTGGAAAACATATAGTAGCAAAATACCCAGCGTCGCCCGGGATCGAATGAGATAGGTGAATGATATATATTAGCAGAATATGCGGCGTCACCCTCGATTGGATAAGATAGGTGAAACATGTATACTATGAGAATACTCAGAATTGATTGATTTGTTTGTAATGAAATAACCAACCCAGGCAATACATCAAAGTTATTATTTAAGTAAGGAGAAGCGACATAGTGGGTTAAAGTTATGAAAATTATTGTCAAAATTAGTAACATATCCAAGAATTATGAAAAATGATGAAATATGAGATACCTGATTGGTGTTTTTGTAATGATATAATAAGCCCAAACAATATGTCAAATATATTATATAAGTAGGAGGGAGAGGCATAATGTGGGTTTTTAATTATAAAAATTATTGCCGAAATTAGTAACATATCCAGGATTATGAACAACGATTAAATGTGAGTTAATCGATTGTGTGTTTATAATAAAATAATCAGCCCAGGAAATATATCAAAGTAATTATGTTAGTAAGAAAGGGCGATAAGGATGGTTTAAATTATGAAAAATAATTGTCGAAATTAGTAACATATCAAAGAACTATGAAAAATGTTATATGTTATTTAATGCATTAGTGTGTTTGGAATGAAATAATAAGACCAGACAAAATATCAAAGTTATTATTTTAGTAAGTGGGGCGATGATGTGGGTTAAAATGATGAAAAATAATTGTCGACTTTAGTAGCATATCCAAGAATTATGAAAAATGACAAAATAATCATGCCAGATAATATATCAAAGTTATTATTTTATTAGTAGTGGGTTGACATTGTAGGTTAAAAATATTAAAAATAATTGTCGAAATGAGTAACATATCCAAGAATTAAGAAAAATGATTAAGTGTGAGTTAATTGATAGTTGTGTTTTTTTATGAAATAATAAGCCCAGCAATATATCAAAGTATTTTTTAGTAAGAGAGGGCGACGAGGATGTTTTAAATTATAAAAATGATTGTCGAAATTAGTAACATATCCAAGAATTACCAAAAAAGTACGAAATGTGATTTAATTGATTGGTGTGTTTATAATAAAATAATCAGCCTAGACAATATATCAAAGTTATTATATTAATAAAGGGGAAGGAGATAAGGAGGGCTTAAATTATGAAAAATTGTTGTCGAAATTAGTAACATATCCAAGAATTACGAAAAAATGATGAAATATTAGATAATTGATTGGTGTGTTTGTAGGGAAATAATCAGCTTACACAATATATCAAAGTTATTATTTAGTAAAGAGGGAAGCGTAAAAATGTGGGTTAAAATTATGAAAAATGATTGTCGAAATAAGTAACATATCCCAAAATTATGAAAACTGATTAAATGTGATTTCATGCATTAGCGTGTTTGTAAAAAACTAATAAGCCCAGACGATATTACAAAGTTAATATATTATTAAGGAGAGGGCGATTATGTGGGTATAAATTATGAAAAATGATTTTCGAAATTAGTAACATACCCAAGAATTATGAAAAATGATGGAATGGAGGTTAATTGATTAGTGTTTGTAATGAAATAATCAGCCCAGCAAATGTATCAAAGTTATTATTTTAGTAAGATTGGGCGACAGCGTTGGTTTAAATTATAAAAAATATTGTCGAAATTAGTAACATATCAAAGAATTACGAAAAATGAAATGTGAGTTGATTGATGTGTGTGTTTGTAATGAAATAATCAGCCTAGACAATATATCAAAGTTATTATTTTATTAAAGTGTGCGATATAGTGAGTTTAAATGATGAAAAATTGTCAAAATTATTACCATATCCAAGAATGATTAAAAATGATGAAATGTGAGATAATTGATAGTTGTGTTTTTTTTTTTATAAAAAAATCAGCCAATACAATATATCAAAGTTAATATTTTACTAGAGGGAGGGACAATAATGTGGGGTGAAATTATGAAAAATTATTTTCGAACATAGTAACATATTCAATAATTATGAAAAATGATAAAATGTGAGTTAATTGACCGGTGTGTTTGTAATGAAATAATCAGCCCAGGAAATATATCAAAGTTATTATTTTAGTAAGGGGGCGATACAGTTTTAATAAAAAAATGAGAATAATATGATTGTGCCTTCATTCATGCTGAACAGAACGATCTCAGCATGCCCAGCAACAATATATTACATATGAAAAATGCTTCTGTGGAATTTCCACAGGTCCCGCTAGTTATTATTATTATTATTATTATTATTATTATTATTATTATTATTATTATTATTATTATTATTGCTTTTGTTTTTATTATTAGTAGTAATAATAGTACTATTATAATTCTTATATAGTAGGTTTATTCACTATATTATTTTTTATTCTTCTATTTATACACATACTTTACTCATCATATATATATATATATATATACACGCACCCCACCCACATATATATATATATGTATATATAAAATATATATATATATATATATATATATATATATATATATATATATATATATATATTAGAAGATGTTGCTTTTGATGTTGATTCCGATTGAAACGAACGCACACGCGGTTAAACTTAATATAAAAGACACTGTTATTCTTAATCAAACGTTTACGAAAATTCCTCTGAATATTATATATATACGTGTGTGTTTACACACACATACATACACACACACACACACACACACACATATATATATATATATAAATATATATATATATATATGGAGTGTGTTTCTACGTAGAATATTACCAAAAAGTCAAAGTTAATGCAACTATATGTTTTCATTAAGCTTTAGTTAAACAGCCATGAATGATAAAACAATAAAATATTAGTTTAATTCTTTTACTAATTATAGTCAAAATCAAGAAAAATATAACATCTACTTAAAAGTATTCAGGGAAAGATAATAAAACATTAGTATAATTACAAAATAAATAGACACTTTGTCGCTAGATACATACACCCCAATATTTGGAATTGTATTTAGCATGTCCAGCAAAGGTAACCCTACAAAGAAAACATTGAAGAAAAAACATATAATAACAAGCTTTAGTTACTTGAGATGTCCAACATGACGCCGATGCTATACAAAGATGAGGAAAATGAATTTGAAAAAAAGACGCTTTCTTCACTTCGATAATGATTAAGATGTTCTGTAACTGATTATTTAGCGAATACAAAGTAAGTTTTTCGGAGCCAAAATATCGACGATCTAAAAATAAGATTATGTTTTACTTTCCTTAAAAAATGCATTTCTCAAGAAGTATAGTCATCTGATATAATAAGAAAATTAGAACGACCATTTAAACAAACAAAAAAACGAATAAAAAATAAGAAAATGTGAAAATCATGTATAAAAATACGAAAATAAAAAAGATAACATAAGACAAGAAAATTCATAAAGATGATAGGAATATAAATATGGTTACATAAAAAAATGATCAAGGTTATATAGAATTTAGAAAGGTAATATAAAACAAGAAATGAATAAGGTCAATGAAAAACATAATGAAATAAGTTCCTTCATAATAATATAATGCAATTTCAAACAATAGGGAAATAAAAATCAGCTATCATAAAAAATATCTGTAGCAATGAAAATAAGTAACGTAAACATTAAGGAAATTAGAAAGAATCATATGACAATACAGAAAGCCATCTACAACATTACGAAAATTAGAAACAATTTACGAGCGTCAAAAAAGAAAGACCTTTTATTTTTAATAAAACTTATTATGTTGAAGAGATACGAACAAGGGAGTTAGACCATAAACCGTGCGACCTATTGTGCCCGAGAATTTATTTTTCTATATAATTGTAGAGGTGGAGTCGAACCCAAGACGCCTAATTACAAGATCGGAGTGTAGACTCACCCGCTTGCATGAGAGGCGAGAGCGGGCTACTTAAACAAGACATTCCCGCCGACACTTTACATGGCGTCGCCGATATAGGAACCTGCTACAAACAACGTTGGCATATGGACGAACAAACACAGAAGACATTACTTCAACAGATCCTCGAGCTACAGCAAGAGAACATCGCCTTGCGAAGAGACGGAGGACAGTCCAGCAAGCCACTTACAAGGAGACCCGACAGACCTCCCATAGAACCGAACTCAAGTGATGGTGACTGGACGATATTCATTAACTCCTGGAATAGATACGTGTGGGTTGACGGAGCCAACAGCGTTAAGAAACGAGCTGAGAATGGCCTGTTCCCAGAAGTAAACAGGCTGTTGTTCGACATGGTAGGAGCAGAAAAACTGAACTCCGTCACAGAACAGCTGTTACGACACATAAAACTCGTAGCTGTCAGAAGCCTAAACAAAGAAGTGTACCGACAAGAATTCCATTCCGTAAGGCAGAAGGAAGGAAAATCGGTTACGGACTTCGTGGCACGACTTTGATCAGCCGACAAATTCTGCGACTTTTCACTGACTTGTCCAAACGGGATATGATGCGGTCGGAAAGTTAGCTATTCCAACGATATTGTAACAGGACAAATGATGGCAGGGCAGACAAACCTGGAGCATCAAAGCAAGGCGCTGTCAGAGGCTGCGACGCTTACGACACTGGAAGAAAAATTTATCAGGCTTGTCAGCCTAGAGATCACAGACAAGTCTCTCCCCCATCTCCACAGTAGTGTATACCCTACTACAACGAGCATACAGAGGCTGAGACACAGGCAGCGGCCTCGGGAGAACCAGACTAAATCAACCCTGAGAGACACTGAACCCTGTAAATGGCGTGGGAAGAGCTCACATCCAGACAACTCAAAAGGACGAGAGGGCTGCCCAGCAGGAAAGACTTGACCGGATATTTTAAAAGAGTCTGCCGAAAATCTAAACAGAGGTCCAGCAACAGATTTACAGCGGCAGTGGTCGGAGCAGAATCTAGAACTTTCACTACAACACAAAAAGGGTTGTAATCGGATGATTTGCGAAGATGGGCAAATAAAAAAGAGATGTGAAGCCAACCTGAAAAAACCAAAGGCCGTGCCGCACCTTATTTGGAACAAAAATAAGTTCCGAAGAGGTACTACTGATCCAGCACCAATCCTGACGGTAAAGATAACTCCGATTCCAGAGGCCCATGCGGAATTCGGGCGCATATCCATGTTATGTATTGTCTTATTAGAAGACGACTGATGTTATATATTTGCTGTTGCGTGTTCGTCTTAGAGTGTTCATATTGGTGAGAGATATAGGTATATTTAATACAGAAAAAATAAATAATAAAATAGTGGATACAAAAAAAAAATAGTGGATACAAAAATATCGATATCAAATATAAGCAACAAAACACCAACAACTATAATAAAATTAAAAACAGAAGAAAAAGAACTATAATTTGGTATACGGCCCCATACAATCAAATGTTAAAAACAAAACTTGGCAAGAAATTTCTAGATCTTATTGAAAAACACTTTCCCGCAACCAACCCCTTACACAAAATCTTCAATAAAAATACCTTGAAGTTATCTTACAGTTGTTGCGAAAATTTAGAGATAATAATTAAGGCACATAATAACAAAATACTAAATGAAAACAATGTAAACAACAACAAAATAAACAATAAAAAAGTAGACACCATGACAGAAATAAAACCAACACTAGCAGAAAAAAAAAAGAATAAGAAGAATAAGAATAATAATAATAATAATAATAATAACAACAACAACAACAACAACAACAACAACAAAAAACCAACCCCGGACAAGAACAACCATACCATAAATAAAAATACTAATAACGAACAAGATAAATGCAATTGTAGACACCGCACACTTTGCCCAGTCCAAAATAAATGTCTAACAAAAAGCTTAGTTTATCAAGCAACAATATTAGCGAAAGAAAACCCGAATAACAAGAAATATTACATAGGCATGACTTCCTTAGAGTTCAAAACCCGATACTATGACCACAAAAGCACATTCAAAAATAAAAAACACCGTATAAAAACAACACTAGCGAATAAATACTGGGAACTCTAGCTGAAATTACTGTTAATATTTTCTCCCCACTCTATATCTGTGCCTAAATTTAAAGGTAGATTCCATGAACAAAGCTTCTTTCTCAGAACTGAACGCCTACGCGACTGTCTTCCGTTTTCCTGCTTTCCAGCTGACTACAATATGGTCATCTTCAAGAAAAATGTAAACAAGTTCTTGATGAGCCGCCCCCTTAAGTAATTCAATTTACCACATTTCTACTACTAACGATTACTAGTAGATTGTCCCATTGACTACTGTAAACTTATTAACCTTTATCCTCGAGTGGTCTCCGGGCCTTGATAAGTGGTGACTCTTTTGTAAAAAAAAATACATGAAAAAAGCACAACACACGGAGAAAAATTTGTGAAGAACACTAAGTAATTGTATATCAGAATCTCCCCCCACCCCCCAAAAATCAATTCGTCCTCATACAAGTAAACGGCCGTTTCCATCACAAAATATACTTGAGTATTTATTGACTAAACTTTGGACTGCCATTTTATATATAAAAACTCTTTGCTGATAAGTTTCTTTCATTTTTTGTCTTTTTATTGGCTTGTAATAATAATAATAATTGATTCATACGAATTTGATTCCGAAGATATATATGGCGTTGCCTAATAATCAGTTATACTCTTTCATTTGGTAACCCGAACGGAGAAACACACTTTCTCTCTGATTCAGTTTCTTCCAAGGTGTACATCAATGGCGCCAGCATTGTCCTGAAAAAGATAAAAGAGGTTTATTATATGATGGTGTTTGCTTTCTAATCTGCGTATTATCTAGATAACTCCATATTTTATTTCCCGTTGAACCTTGGATTAAGTCGATCAACAGGGTGTGCATTGTACATATAAAGTCGCAGTAATTGTATAATATTCATTCTGTTGTTTACTGGGAACAAGAAACGACGTAGTGCTTGGTGACAAAAAACTTTTTCCTGGCAACCTTGAAATCAGCATCATAATACATTAAACACAACTCAATATAAGAATGGTAATGCCACCAAGAACTGGATCAGAAGTACAAACAAAACAAGATTGGTTATCCTTTAAAATACACCCACTTAATATACGCGTTTAGCACGGTAAATGTTTTTCAAAGTTATATCTGACAAAGATCAGTGATTATGTCATTTCAAAGTTAAACCTCAAAAACTATCGAAATTATATTTCTAACACGTATTATAGATGAACAAAATACTATTTAGCATTGAAGGCTGACAGATCGCCTAACAGCCGTGTTGCATTCGTGTGTCTGTTCCCCAAAATATATCCCAATAAATGTACTGCATTTGTAATCCCTTTTTTCCTAAGATAAATAATCTCATTTACCCGATTAGCAACATAATCAAACCCCATCGCTGTAGAAGTAATGAGATGCCAGAGTGTGTTCTACTCTAATAGAAATTCTTTTCGTGAATCACTGGCTTCCTATAGATGTGCTCCCTATAAATGTGGTCCCTATAGATGTGGTCCATATCCTAGGATTCCATGATGCTACAGCAGCAATAATAAACCTCGTTTCGGGTAAAAAAAGCAGAAAAAGTGCATTTACAACTTTATTATAGAAAACTAACAAACATAATGTTTGAAACATAAACGTGACAGACCAAAACATTAATCTCAAAGTAAAACGTGACAGATCAAATAATATTTTCTTTCGACTTTAACGTTTCAGACTAAGTAGCGTCTACTTCCGTTTTAATTGTAATACATGTATCTACGTTTGATATTAATCATAAGCATGACAAACTAACAAAAATTCTGTTCCATCTTTACACATTAAATGTCAACGCTTGCATCCTTAAGCGTTATATGTTCACGAAAATTATACTATTAATTTAAGCATAACAAATCAATGAAATTTTTAAAAACAGTATCAGTTGTGAACAGACCGACTAACTGCATCTCTTATAGAGTTTATTTTTTGCAATCGTTTACGAGATCAACTTACACACACACACACACACAAAAAATAAAATAAGCGAAAAATATATTGTAGGAAAGATCCAAAGATTTCAAAGTAAGGATTGAAAAACTTTCAAACATTTTATTTTAATGTTAAACTTTACAACGGACAATCGTACATAGAACTGTTTATGCGCATCTAATATGAGATACGCTAATTTAAATGATATTTTCAAACTTCATCGTGACAGACGAAAGGAAATATTTTTACTTCATTGTAACAGAACAAAAAATATGTCAAGCTTCATTGTGTGACAGACCAACGAAAAATATTTCAACTTTCATAGTGAGAGACCTAATAAATGATAATATTTCAAGATCCATTTTGATAGATAAAAAATATTTCAAATGTCATTGTGACAGACTAAATGAAAAAAAATATTTAAAGCTCAATTGTGGCAGACCAAAGAAATTCATATTTCAGGATTTATTGTGACATATCAAATAACAATATTTCAAGATTTAATGCGACACACCAAGGAAAATATTTTTCATTGGGACAGACAAAATAAAATAATATTTTATATTACAAATTTACAAACCAACTTCAGTTCTTTTCTTAGATATGATTTTCAAGTTGAATTCAATTCTTACGGTGTATTTTGTATAGAAAATAATTTAGTAAAAGTAAAGAACAATTAACACATCCCCATTTCATTGTTTCTAAATAATAATGTTACTATTTCAACACGGTCTGAAAACCAAAAAAGCACAAATATAGTTCCAAATTAATCGTAACATAAAAAGAAATAACATTTTAAATTTCATAGATACAAATACAATTTCAAATTGAAGCGTCACATAGCGACAAATATGCATCTCTCAAAGTTGGATTAGAAAAGCTGATAGATATTCTTTAAACAAAGATAAAGGATAAAAATAATTAAACCATAATTTTTTTTAGTATTGCCTCAATGTAAGGATTTATTAGAGGGTCATATTTTTAATACATTTAATACATTCCTTGTTTTTGGTGTTCTAAAAAATAAAACTTAAGAAAGTTAGTCTTATAAAAGATGGAAAAAAGTAGAGATGTAACGGATATATTAAAAAAAGCAACTTAAGATATAAAGATAGAATTAGGTTTACAGTTTCACTTTATTAAGTTTTGTGGCGTCATTGAGCTTTTGGGTTTTAATAAATTTAGAACCAACGTTTAGTAGTTCTTTCACATCTTATGTTAGGGAGTTCGTTAAGTTAGTGACTAAGTGTGTTTTTGTGTGTTTCGATGGCGGTGGTGTTGTTTGTAAGCTGTGCTCAA
The DNA here is from genome assembly GCF_053919585.1 of Euprymna scolopes. NCBI lineage: Eukaryota > Metazoa > Mollusca > Cephalopoda > Sepiida > Sepiolidae > Euprymna > Euprymna scolopes. The sequence continues at coordinate 73,852,430 of NC_136505.1, read as the reverse complement.
CATACCTGCAGAATCCCAACACTATATGCATATATATATATATATATATATAACAATAAATAATGCTATCAGTACACTGTACAGAACGAATAAATAAGACTCAAATACAAATTTGCAGACTTTACTCATCGAAATGACCAATCATATCCTCACATACCCAGTGTAAATAACTTACTGCATAAAAACAAACAGCAACATACGAAGTACCTTCAATAGGTTTCCAGAATTTTGTACAAGCATTTAAAATCGTTGTAGATATTTGAAAATTCAGTATGTTATTGCTATGCATTTTATCAAATGACGGACGAATTTAATGATTTCAGGTTCTAATGAACAGCTACCGCAGAATTGGACTACACCCTATTAAAATCTGAGTGTCACTGCTAGTAAATTTTAAAAATACAACGTGGACGTGAGGACACTTTAGAAAAATTATATGCAAGGGAATTCCGTTTATAACTTGGAAAAAATGTCAGAAAAACGTATGTTGCATAAAAGATTCAAGTAAGGCAGGAAGCGAGAATACCAGCGGCGATTGCTCCAATAAAGAATGGAATGGATGTCGTGTGTCTACGGAGACAATAAAGGAACAGTTTGATGTCAGTTTGGGAACTGTACAGAAAATTATTCGCAAGAAACTGAAGATACGGAAGATTTGCACGAAGTTTGTCCAAAGGATGTTCATCCTTGTGACAGACTATTTGATCAAGATTCGCACCAAGACCGTTCCTCACTCTGACTATTATCCAGACCTTGCTTTCTGTGATTTTTCTTTATTCCCTAAGCACAAGAAAAACCTTAGAAGCTGTTGTTGTGGAATAATTAAAAAGATAAAAGAGGCTGTGACGAGGGCAGTGACACGCTCACACAAGAGGAGGTCTATGGAGTCTTCCAGAAGTTGTTCGAATGATACAGTCAGTGCATTGCGGCCGGTGGAGATTACTTCGAAGGAGACTAGAGTTTCATCGGTGTACTACCAATAAAAGTGTCCATACGAAAAAGTTATTGAAGGCACTTCGTAGCTAGTCATTGATTTAACGGACTCCTTATCACAACATGATGAAGAACTACTGCCCTGCGTCCTAAATTTATTACAACCGAAAGGACAATCACGTCACCAAACTTTACATGGAGACACAATTCCGTAAGACAACCTATCACCTCAAATTGGTGGCTGCCTCCGACCACACCGCACACGATACCCGTATTTCCCGTATACCAACTAGATCATCCACTATATCCACCACCGAATAAACACGAAGTAAATCTCAATCTCACACGGAGTAAATCTCAATCTAAAACGGAACATAATATCTATTATACAAGAATAAACCAACATCAGATCCAATTTTGACAAAGCACAACAAACCACACTCAGAAAGCTGAGAGACAAGGACCTCATTTTCCTACTCTTTGAAAAAAGGGAACACATTCGGCATTATTTCACGTGTCATTCACCCACCTTAACAACAACGCACTATACACACCAGTTTCCAACATCTCCTCTGTGAAAATTGAACGCCAAATCAACACATCTGATATTTGTAAAAAGAGAATCATTCCTTGCAGCCATAGACACAACCTCACCTATCACCTTATCAAAATTCACAAGACTAATAGTATAGAGCGTAAAAAGACCTCTCTATGATATTTCCTGTTTCCGTTCCAAGCAGTTAAAACACTAGCTTATACCTTTGTCGGGACACGACAGCAGTTTCGGTGAAATCTGCAGGTTACGCTTACTATCACCAGAACAATTCACACACAACAGGTATCCTTTTAGCCTTGATGTAGTCGCCTTCTACACATCTGTTTCTACTCACTCGACAGTAGACAGAACTACAGACTGCATATCCTCCAGCGACGTCTATTGCTTCTGACTTACTTCTACTGCCATACATATAAGCAAATAACAGAACTGTATATGGAATCACACCTCTCGAGACAGCTCGTCAGACGCGGCAATCTCTCTCCAACACCTGTTTTATAAAACTTCCACACTTCAACGACAGGATCACAACAGCTATCCGCAGAACCACATATATGGAGGATCCAGATACACAACTAATACACACTAGGTCCACACTGTGAAAACCGCTAACAACACACAACTCATATCACATCTATACACCCTGCACCATAACGCTCTTCCAGCAATTTATGTTACCGCATTGTGTTTGCATACAACGTACAACATGCAATACATCATATATCGGTAGCACGATGAAACACATTATGGTTAAAGAACATTATGGTCAGAGAACACCTGAAACATTGCACAGGCTTTAGACTGAAAATTGACAGAGTTATTGCGTAGGGAAATGTACACACACATACACACAGATGCACAGATACACAGACAGACACTTTCACTTATATATATATATATATATATATATATATATATATATATATATATATTTATATATATATTTATATACATAACTTTCAGACATACTCTTCTCAATTTTAGATGCATGATGGCAACTGGATTTTTGTGGAAATGTTTCTCGGTAATATATAAAGAAAACAACCCAACGCTAATTAATGTAATGTCTAAGCAGGATTTTTCTTGCGTTCTTTCATGATCGCAATCTTTATAAATTGACATTTCGACGTATGATGTGGTTTATTATGCAAAACCTTTATGTCTTTTGTATTTACTGGCAAGTTTTGTACATGAACGCCACATATAAAAAGTAATATTTGAAATGACGACAATAAACAATGACTATTTTCGCAACAGTTCATCTTGACTTTAAACTTCAATGTTTGGACATTGAACTACCGTTGTTTTTGATTAAAACAGATTTTACAAAGGCCGCGTAAAAACGAAGCTGTCTCAACGAGAAGACACTGACAAATCCATAGGCGTCGGTTTCAGCAGCGAAAGTATTTGAATTGTAGAAATCTTTGAATTATCTTTGACGCGCTTAAGATTTGGAACGGATTATAATTTTATGTACAGACAAGTTAATAGGCTACTAGAAGACAGTGAAACAACAAAGTAATGATTGATAAGAATGAATGGGATTGACCTAAAATTTTATTATTTAACAGGACAGCCTAACAATAATTTGTTTACATTAGATTTGAAACTACTATGTTATAGTCAGCTGGGAAGCAACCCTTTCGTATAGTGTTCAACAGAGTGATTCCTATTGGGACGAAGATTTCGCTTGCTTTTAGATAGATAGATAGGTAGGTATGTATGTATGTAGGTAGGTAGGTAGGTAGAGAGAGAGAGAGAGAGAGAAAGAGAGAGAGAGAGATTATTTATAGTTCTTGTAGATTGACGAGTTCTGTTATAAACGTTTTTCATGATGGAATCATAAATTGAGGTTTGGATGAGCACCTAGCAGACCACTAATGATAAAGCAGATAATGACTAGCGATTTGTTTCATGTAAAACAGAAATGAAAGTGAGGAATCATCCACTATATTTTAAAGTCGGTTTTGTAAAAATACGCCTATTGAGTATAGCAAAACATTACAGGAGAGTAATAATAAGTAAATACATTCAGAAAAAAAGTTATTCACGCTGAGTAGCGATTAAACGCACAGTAATCATCCTAGTAGTAGTTCCAATCGTTCCAGGTCTGGTGATGTAAAAGACTTAAAATGTAACCTAGCTAGCTGACGTTGATCTCAGCGAAAAAATATGGTTCAACGTTAGATTGTTTTCCTGATAACTGTATTAAATCGCTTAACTATTATGCTCATAAATTATGACGTCATAAATGTACACGTTAATACACTGTAGCTTATTGTAATTATTTTACGGATGATTCGCTGGAAGTTCGATACGTCGTTTCTAATACAATAAACCGAAATTAGACATATTAGATTTAACATTTGATTAGAGTTATTGGGTTTGATGGAACCATGTGGGCATTTGTAAAATAAAAGTTGAAATTTCATCTACCCAGTCCTGTTATGTAAAGAGTATTCGTTTACCGATGAGAATTGTCTAATGTTCTAAGAATGGGTAATCACTTATCTATATTATCCTTCATGGAACATAGCATTTTATTCGTCGAGTATTCTTGATATTCAGATTTTATAAACGTCCTATTTTTACGAATAACGTTGTACCTTTTTTGCAGCTGGTTAGTTGGTAGCTGTTTCGTTATTAAGACGAGTACTACATATCGATCGACGTAAGCTACCAAATGTTCACTGGTCATTCAAGGTAATCAATACAATTTCAATGCGAGAGTGTTGGTGTAAAAGTGATGACGTCACAATAAAGGTCCTTTATGTCAGAAAGTATAAAGAGAGGTTATTAAGTTAAATGTGAACTATTGTAGAGATAAAGAGAAAACGACAATGCTACTCGGCATGAACAAGAAGCATTTGCTATTTCGTTCTTTTTTTTTTTTGATATTACGTTGTTGTAATTTCTACAGCAGCTGCGGTCGATTAAATTCTTAGCATTAGATTTTATTAGATTAATGTCCATGATGGTATTTAATAGAGATTTTGTACAAGTGCCACTGCTGGTATCGGTTAATACAGAAACTGTATATATATATATATATATATATATATATATATATATATATATATATATATATATATATTTTATATAAATATATATACTAGCAAACGTACCCGTCGTTGATTGGGTTCAAGAACAGCCAAAAAATGGACTTATGATTTATGAAAGTATTATAGGTTATGAAAAGGAAGGATTGTAAAGAGATAGCTTCGAAATTGGGGGTATCAAAACCAAAGCAAAATATGACGAAAGTAAAAATAAAATAGATAAACCCCATAATTTATTATACCATACCTGTTCACACTGAAAACTTATCACAATATTCTGTGGATCTATGTTAAAAAACCTTGTTAAATTTTGTGACATATTTCCATTCTATAGAGGTCAGGCGCGAACGCACACCCCATAATTTTATTATACCATATTTCTCCATACTGAAACATAATTATCAAAGTATACTTACGCAGATAGATATGAAAAGTCTTTATTAAAGTTTCTACCTATTTCCATTCTATGGATGCCAGGCGCGAACGCAGACCCCACAATTTTATTATACTAACCCTATTTAAGTGAAACAAAAATTATCAAAGTATTATTATGTACATCTATATCAAAAACACTTGTAAACCTTTGTTTAATTTCTAAATTTTTTATTTCCATACTTTGTGGACCAGGCACGTACGCAGACCACGCAATTTTAATGAATCATCATTATGCCCGATCAAACATACCCATTCCAGTGTCTCGATAACTCTTCTATCATTATATGTGATCAGTTTTCTATAATAGTCAACCATATAGGAGCCTATTCGTGACCAGGTATTTATTTGCTCCCCCACCGAGCAAATTAGGCACAAGGCCGATTTTTAACGTAAGGAGTGAGGGGGAAATGGGGACCAACTCCCCGGGGAGTAGGGGAGCTGAATAGTGACAATTGGTATGAAGGATTGCCCCTAAATTGACCAAGGTCTTATATGTGGGGTCGTCCCCAGATAGGGGTTTTGCTGCAGTATCTGCCGGAAAGATACTACACCTTGATCTTAGCCCGAAGGCCACGAAGGTGGCCTATTCGTGACCAGGTATTTATTTGCTCCCCCACTGAGCAAATTAAACAAAAGGCCGATTTTTAATATGAGGAGTGAAGGGGAAATGGGGATCAACTCCTCGAGGAGTAGGGGGAGCTGGATAGTGACAATTGGTATAAAGGGTTGCCCCTACATTGACCAAGGTCTTTAATGTGGGGTCGCCCCCACATATGGTCTTTGTTTGCAGTATGTGCGGAACAGATACTACACTTTGATTTTGGCCCGAAGGCCTCGAAGGTGGCCTATCCGTGATCCGGTATTTATTTGCTCCCCCACCGAGCAAATTAGGCACAAGAACGATTTTTAATGTGAGGAGTGAAGGGGAAATGGGCACCAACTCCCCGAGGAGTAGGGAAGCTGGAATTGGTACAATTGGTATGAAGGGTTGCCCCTACATTGACCAAGGTCTTTAATGTGGGGTCGCCCCCACATATGGTCTTTGCTTGCAGTATCTGTCGGACAGATACTACACTTTGATCTTGGCCAGGAGGCCACGAAGGTGGTATTTATTTGCGCCCCCACCGAGCAAATTAGGCACAAGGCCGATTTTTAATGTGAGGAGTGAAGGCTAAATGGGGACCAACTCCCCGGGGAGTAGGGGACCTGGATAGTGACAATTGGTATGAAGGGTTGCCCCTACATTGACCAAGGTCTTATATGTGAGGTTGGTATTTATTTCCTCCCCCACCGAAGGGTCTATTCGCGACCAAACACACACACAGACCTTCAGCTTTATATGATAGAAGATACTAGCTTGAGCGCCTGGCGTTGCACACATGTTTGGATGTGTATGTTGAGCAAAAAAAAAAAAGTGATGATAGGAAGGCAGACTCGAACCCGTACAGCAAAGGAGGAAAAGAACGGGGTAAAACCTAACGTTTATGTTGTTACGACCACCGCCAAACCGGAAGCGATATTTTTTCAAATTAAGGCTTGACAATCTAAAGGAGAGGATAACTTTAAAAAATATCGGCGAAAAAAGTTACCTCCCTTGTAGAAAAGTGCCTAGTTGAAGGGGAAGCTATTAATGTTTTTAGACAAGTTTTCGATATTTGTCGTATGAAAGATCGAACTTTAAAACGATACTGATCTTGGTAAAATCCGTCGCCTCTGTTGAAAGTTTAAGGCAAACATGCAAACAGACATACGTACATACATTTATATATTGGAAACTAAAAATTTTCGATCCAAACTGATGAAAAAGCTTGCTCTGAATACCCTTTATGTTAAATTTCAAATATTTAGACCAGAAATTGTCTGAGTAATTTGGAAGAGACCGCAGAGGTCAATTTTTAAAAAAAACTTTGACCCGTATTATAACCCCTTAAAATTTATTGTTTTGGGCTCAAATCAAGTTATTAAGTTAGATCCATGTCAAAGGAACCTATATCTAAAATTTTAAGTGCGTAGACCCAAAATGGTCGGAGGAGTTTGGTAGACTTCTCAAAGGTCAAATCGTTTAACGTTGACCCCATTACTTGCCAAATTTCTGCCCAAAAACTGATCACATCGATATTCCCAAATCTCAGTAACCTGTATATCAAATTTCGAGTCTGGAGACTAAAAATTTACAGAGTTATTGCGTTGGGAAATGTACACAGACACACAGATACACAGACACTTTCACTTATATATATATATATATATATATATATATATATATATATATATATATATATATATATATATATATATTTAAATATGTATGAATAAAAAATCAATACGAAAAATATATGAATGTTTATATCTTTTCTGTATTTATTTCCTGTGTTGACGTGTAGGAATACAAAAAGTCTTTTGAAAAAAAACAAGAATGTTTCCTTCAAAAGCACACATTTTCGACCGATCCTTCGATCTTCCTCAGTGTGAATGATAGAAAACATGAGTGAGCAGGCAGAGTTAGCAGCGGGGGGAGGGGCACGGGTATAGCCATTAAGGTAAATATCTATCTGAATATGACCCTTCCAGCATTTTCGACTTGGAATGGTCCGCACCTTGTGTGGCCTCTATTCAAAACCAAGTCCCTCCACGCCACCCCACGAACACACTCGTATGCGTGAACATACATGTATATACACTCGCGAACTTCCACAAAAGCCTCTTCACGTACATATACATACACAGGATACGCGCACTCACGTTTATGGACATGTTCACATATACAGCTGGAGATTGATGAGTAGATGTAGATTATAAGCAAAGTGGGTGCGAATTAGAATGTCTTTCCCAAGAGCTTGGACTTATGTATTTATTGTGGGTCTAGGTTGTCTGGATTGTCTGCACGTACGCAAACACACACACACACACACACGTTTATTTATTTTTTTGAAACGCTACTGTAGATTTCGTTAATTGATATATATTGGAAAAAATAAATAAAATGAAGTAAAATAACTAAATAAACGGAGGATATTCTTTTGATCATTTACTTAGCTTTTTCTATTCAAGTTCAAACATATTAAAATTTATTAAAGTATTCGGATTGCTCTTTTTCTTTATTCTCTTACACCCGTTCATACTCTTATATGTACATATACATAAACACATACATACATACATACATACATACATACATACATACAGTAAGTTCTTGATATAGAGTGAAAGTATTGTTTCCAAATTAGAAGCCATAAGAAAAATTGGAAGCTCGATATGCCGGTTAGATAAATCAGAGGTTAATAACTTTTAATGTTGGAAATGAAACTGAAAGATGTATTGCAATGCTTAAAGGAGGAATTGAATAATAGCAAAAATGACAACAACAACAATAGTAGAAATAGTAATAATAATAATAGTAATAATCATAATTATAATATATGTATATATATACATATATGTACACACACCCACATATATATATATATATCCATACATATATACACACATGCACGTACACACATATATAAATATATTAGTGATAATGACAATAATAATAGTGATAATGATAGTCATAATCAAGTTAATAATAATAACAATAATATTAAAAATAATAATAATAACAATAATAATAATGACAATAATATTAAAAATAATAGTAATAATAATAATAATAATAATAATAACAAAAACAATAATAATAACAATAGCTATAATAGGAAGAAGGATAAGAATAATAATAGTGATAATAATAATGATAAAATCATAGCAATGATAGTAGTAATGATAATAACAACAGTACTAATAATAATGATAAAAATAATGATATTAATAACTATTGTGGTAATAATAATAATAATAATAATAATAATAATAATAATAATAATAATAGTAAACCTAATCCTGTATATCTTGATAGATGGATACTATAGTATATAGGGTTTGTAAGGGGGAATGGAGGGCGCACCCGTGTCTACATCTGTGAATTTGTGTGCGCAATTGTGCGTGCTTAGAAAATGAACTTAAATATATGTCGGAAGTTCGAATGTGTGGAATCTGAAAAAATAAAATAAAATGAAGTAAAAGACCTTACGTAAACAAAAACTAACTTCTAGTGGGGGATGCTAAGCCGTTCTTCCACCGTGCATACTCACTCTGCCCCGTGCCTTGTGGGGAAATGTCTTTGATAGGTTTCTATTTTTTATGAAAAGAGTACTCATTTAGCAGTTCCAAATATTTATTGAGACCGAAGATGTGGATGTTAAGTTTCAGAATGAGTTTCTTTTCATGTTGCCTTCTTTTTCTCTGCGTCCGAAAGTTGGAGGCTATAAGCACGCATTGCATATTGTCTATGCTGTGGTCTGGGAGGGTGTAGTGCATTGCTGTTGTGTTCTGTGTACATTTGTCCCTAATTGTTTGTTTGTGGTTGTTGAAACGTAAACGGAACTCTCGGCCTGTTTCCCCCACGAAATTACCCTTTGTGCATCTAGTGCAATATATTATGTAAATTACATTGGGACTATCGCACGTGAGCGGAAGGAGTTTAAATTGAGTGTTTGTTCCTGGGAGTGTAAATGTGTCGCTAGTATTAATGTGTTTGCACACTTTGCACCTGGGTTTGTTGCATAATTTGTTTCCTAGTGGTGCAGAAGTGTTATGTATTTTTGTGGATATTAGAAGCGACCTTAGATTTTGAGGCTGTCGTCTTGCACTTTGTGGAAGCGTGTTGTATATTGTATTGAGGGTTGGATCATGCTGCAGTTGTCTGAATATTTGTTTAAGTGGTTTGTAGAGTTTGTCTGTGTTATTGTTGTAATCAAATACCATTGGTATTTTGGGGGATCATATGTTACGCTTATATGTGAGTAAATTTATCCTGTTTCTATGTCCTGCTTTCCTAATTGATTTTTTAATTTGTTATAAAGGGGTAATCTCTTTGAAGGAAGTAGTTGACCAGAATTCCTACTTGTTTTTCGTACTCAATCGGGTCTGAGCAGATTCGATTGACGCGTAGGCACTGGATGTATATGATAGATTTTTTTCTGTTGATAGAGTGACAACTATTAAAATTAAGGTAACTGTGGCCATCGGTGGGTTTGGTGTAAAGTGATGTGGTGATGTGATTGTTTGTGATGTTTACTAAAACGTCTAAAAATTGGATGTGTGTGGTGGAATGTTCTGTCGTGAATTTTATGCTGTTGTGACAGCTGTTTATATGTTCATAGAAGTCCATCAATGCCCCTTCGCCATGTGGCCAAATAAGAAAGATGTCATCTATGTACCTATAGTAGTGTAGTGGTAAGTGTGAATATATTTCTGTTCAAATATGTGCATGTATATGTTGGCATAGCTGGGAACCATATTGGTTCCCCTGGCTGTGCCTTTAATTTGCAGGTAGTGTTGGTTGTTGAATGTGAAGTTGTTGTGTGGTAAGATAAATTGTATAATGTTGCATATGTTGTTGATGTTTGTGTCTTGTTGATTTTGAGTGTGTAAGAAGTTCTTCCCTCCTCATGTGGGATGTTGGAATAGAGTGAGGGCACATCCATAGTCACAAGAATTGCATTGTTTGGTATGGTTCCTATCCTATTTAAAATTTGTAGATAGTGTGTGGTGTCCTTAAGGTAACTGGGGATGTTTGACAACAGTGGGTTGAGAATGTTGTCTATATACCCCGAGATGTATTCTGTGAGGGTTCCAATGCCCGAAACAATGGGTCGGCCGGGTGGTACTATTCTGAGGGCCTTAGCTATGCGGTATGTTTCTGAGGTTTCGTTAATCGATACCTCAGTGTTTACTGTGTTACCAAGTGAGAGGTGTGTGAGTGGGTCGCTAACTATTTTGGGGAGTTTATGGAGTTTGGGGATAGTGTACAAGACAGCTGGGTTTGGATGGTCTGGCACTAATTTCTCGATCGTGGTTCTAGTGCTATGGTTTAGATTGCTAATTAGGTTGCTAAGTTCAGATTTGAATGCGAGAGTGTAGTCAGTGGGGAGTAATTTGTAGAATTCCGTGTTTGCTAGCTGCGTGTCTATTTCTGCTATGTAATCGTTAGTGTTCATGATGATAATTGCTCCACCCTTGTCTGCTGGTTTTATGGTCATGAGGTTATTGTTTCGTAATGATTGTATTGCTCGATGTTCATCCTTTGTTACATTATAATTTGTGTTTTTGCGAAGGTTTTCTATGATGGACTTGTCTAGATGTTTTTTGACTGCGATGTTGTGTGCGTCTATGTTTAGGTTACATCCACTGGGGGGTGTCCGATGTCCAATATGTGTTTTTTAAAGTCATATATATATATATATATATATATATATATATATATATATATATATATATATATATCCTGAGTTCGGATGTGTCTAACTGATGAGCCCAAATGAAGGCGAAACTCGAGTTTTGGACTTCCGGTTCGTTGACTGTCATTGCTCTTGTGGGCTACGACGTTGTTTGCTTGTGGAGTTTATTATATAATCTCTCACATTCTGAAAATCCTATCATAAGTTACTCGCTTGGTTAGCATTGCTGGAGGCATCGTCATTTCGAGTTAAAACTCCTACTTGTGAAACATCGGCTTGGGGTTATTAGCTGGTTGGATGACCGCATCCCTTGTCGAGATGAAGTAGGATCATTTCACAGTCGAATTTCGTCGCGGTTTGCTTGATCTGTGTTGGTTAATAGAAATTCTTGTGTGCGGGGCGTTTGCTCAGTTGGTAGAGTGCTTGCCTCGCATGCAAGAGGCTCGACTTTCGAATCCTGAGTTCAGATGTGTCTAACTGATGAGCCCAAATGAGGGCGAAACTCGAGTCTTGAACTTCCAGTTCGTTGACTGTCATGGATCTTGTGGGCTGCGAATTTGTTTGCCTGTGGAATTTATTATGTATATATATATATATATATATATATATATATATATATATATATATATATATATATATATATAGTAAGTTACAAAATATATATGGCGATTAAGCTGCACAGTATATTCCGCGTTTCATCCACGCTAGGATTAATCAGGTATAAGGGAATGAAACGCAGAATATTCTATGTAGCGTAACCGCCATACATATTTTATAACTTACTACCTAGCTCTACCTACCTATTGAGCACTGTTGAAGTAAATACTTAAAGTTTACGCATAAGTCTATACTTTCGTATATTAATTTATGTGATTAAATGAAGTAGTCATATATATATATATATATATATATATATTCAATGAATAGAATAGATTCATGATGTCATCCGTTATTTTTCTTGAGTGCATCGAGCTCAAGAAAAATAGCGGATGAAAAATAGCATTATTCATTCTTATGCGTTCCTTACGTAAGATGCCTTAAATACGTATATCTGTGATTTATCTGTATTTTTAACCCGCCCTAAAAAGAATAGCGCATTGATATCTAAAATAATTTGCTGGTATTGCTTCAAAATTTCAGTCATTTTCGATCGTTTTCAATGTCAAGTAATGTGAACTATTTCATCGCAGTTGCTAGTAAATACAAAACAAATACATCGTTTTCTTATATTTTAGCTAAGTATTCTTTTTGTAGGGACTTATTTCTGTATATAATGATTAGTGCTTGATGAATGCATGAATGTTCTGTGAAAAGTCATCTGTAGCAAAGTACCAGAGAAGAATAATGTCTACAAGAGAGCAAACGATTTGTGGTTCTATCTAATCTCAAAATGTTGACTCTCGTGAATTTTGGAGAATCTACCATTGCTAATAGTATATTATCTATGATATTCCTTGTCGGGTTATCGTCATTAGATTAATTTATCTTATGACGATGAAACTTATCTCTTAGTTTGTCTTTTTGCTGACAATTCTCTTGCTGATTTCGGTATTGTTCTTCCTGATTTTACTATATATGCATATATTTTCAAACTTTTTCTGTCATTCAGATTCTGATGAATAAATAGTAAAGTTAATAAACTTGTAGAAGGTAGTAATTGTCTGTATTTTTTAGATGAGGTGTTTTCATTGATTGAGATTGTCGGACTGACTTCCTCATCTTGGTTTTTATAGTCACAACGTTTCGGCCGTTTTGCCCTCCGGCCTTCATTAGGTGTTTTGTATCGAACTGGGGAACCGTTTGTTAGGAGTCTCAAACCCAACCCTTTATCATTATTACGGGGGTACCGTGTTCGGACTCTATTTTGAATGTTACTTTTCACTGCCTTCGTTCATGATTGAACTCAGCACCGTTGGGTAACTGTAAACTTTGATACAACGTCTAGGACCACTCGGTCATATGTCACTAGGACATTGTAGAAGGTAGTTTACATTACGCAATAATTCTCTTATATTCTCTCTTTTTGTCTCAACGTCTATGCTTCATTATCATTTCGTTATAAATAACCGTCTTTGTATCCTCCTAAAATATTGATATATTACAATCTATGGATTATCTCATCATAAAAATGACATTACGTTTAAACACGAGAAGAAAAAGATCATGCGTGTACTTAGATATATAAAGTCATAAGCATTTAAACTAGGCTGTAATTTCTACGTATACAAGAATTTAATAAACACACACACGCGCACACACGCATGTATATTATGTATATATTATTTTATATATATAAATTTTATGTAATTAGTTACATAAAATTTATATATATATTTTTTCAATATATACTTCGACTGTGCTCATAACTGGGTGTGTGAATAACGAAAAATCTGAATCAAACTCAGGAACACGTAAACATATAAAACACACAGTAACATTAATACTGTCGAATGAAACGTGGAAAATTCTGCGTAGCCTTTTTGCCATATGTATTTTCTAAACTTATTATATACACATACGTATACACAAATACACACACATAATAAATACACACACACACATATATATATATATATATATATATATATATATATATATATATATTAGACCTCTTCAAAATTGACCTTTTTCTTCAAACATATGAAAACTGATATTATGCCCATTCTCCAAGGTCTAAATTAGCTAAATATACCAGTTCTTGTGATCTTGGACCTTGGCTATGCCTGCCTCAAGAGCCATATAATTTTATTGTTGACGTTTTTCAAAAACGCTGCAAAATTTGGGATATTATGTCCTTATTTGCATTGTAGCTTTCCAGAAGTTGATGCTATAGCATTGAAAGTGGTACCAAATGAAAGCTAATAATATTTACTCGCATACGGTAGTAAGCACAGTAAAACACATGAACACCTGTGTAAATTTTAACTAATTTTAATGCACAAAAAGCTGGGACACTACAAAAATCAGTTTGGTAGTATGATAGCACTGAACTGACACATATATTGCATAAGAAATTGTCAGATAGGATGTTACTAATACATGTATTATCACTTGTTCAATGTGGCTTTTTTGAAACTGTCAAATTTTTTCCTGTGGTACTCCACAACTTGAAGTAAGCAGCTTCTTTGCTCTGGGTCACTTATTATCTGAGTTGCAAAGTCACTCATTAGTTTCACATCCCTCTCAGCCACATCATTGGTCACTTTCACTGACCTCACAAATTTCTGTGCATTCCTGTAGCTGTCATTGTCTTCCCAGGTGTCAGCAGGAGTAGTGAGCCAGTCACATTTCACTCGAAGAGCATCAAACAGAAAGTGAGACTTTGGCCCTACCAGGTCTCTGAGAACTGTAGCTGCATTGATGACAGGAAACACTGGCTTGCCTTTCCTGTAACTCTCAGATTTCTCTGTTTCTGACAGCTTGACTGCGAGCTTCTCTTTTGCAGACTTGGTCATGCTGGCATGTGAACTGAACAAGGTGAATGGCACTAGTTCCTGGGTCAGATACCAGCGGTGGTTGTTCATTTTCTTGAGAACAGAGGTTGCCAGTTCATAGTCATACTGCGTGTATTGCAGCATGTTCTTCATAAGCTGGAGGTCATGGATAGGTGCATCAGCTGCAGATGTGGTGGTCACCCAGTGGCTGGTGTAGAATAAGGCCAGGAACTTGTTCATCCTCTCCAGTTTGAAGATAGTGTCCGTATTGTATTTTAGATCCTTGGAAAACATGAGTATCTTCATACAGTAAATGTTCCTGGCCATCCAGCGGGCTTGGTGAATGGCACCTGGCTTGGCCCAGTGGATACCTCGAGGAGGTTCCTCACCAAGCAGGATCAGGCACAGCTCTGCCACCTCTCTGTAATCTGCCCTCTGACTTGCTTCCTCAAGGAAATTGCTTAAGACTGCAATTGTGCTTGTCTTTTTCTGTTTCAAGTCTTGTTCAACTACGCCCAGAACTCTTGGGCAGTCCTTAACCAACTTGTCCCACTTCTCTTTCACATTGCTGAACATTGGGTTGTCAAGACTCTTGACCTTTCTGAACACAGCCTCCCATACACTTCCAATTATTACCTCTGATATGTGATGGCGACAAGCGAAGTAGAATACCTTTTTGCCTAGTTTTTCTTCAATAAGCTTCGCTGCACCCTTGTTGATGCCACTGTTGCTTGCTGTGGTATAAAATACCAAGCCTACAATGTTGTCTGTGAGACCCCATGCTTCTATCAGTTCCAATGTAGCATTACACTGTTGGATTCCTGTGGAACTTTCTATGAAGGGCACACCAAGCAGTTTCCCTTCTTCATACTATGGAGTACCAGAGACGAGCACTGCAAGACTTTCCACTGGGTATCTTTCAGCAAGAACATCTCCTAGAAGTTTTCCATCCCACTGTAGTGTGCAGTAATCTGGCGGACTTTCCTTGAAGTTATTCATGTAACTTTGGCACAAGTTATGACGAGTGTTTATCCTATTTCGTCTTGTAGTAGAGGCTGATATAACAAAGTCTTCAAGATCTGCGCATCCTGCCTTCAACACGGCAGACACAATGGCTGTAGTCTGGTTGTCAGAGAGTGACAACCGATCTGCAGTGCTACAAATCTCTTCACTGGTCATAACTGAGTGTGGAAAGTGTAAGGTTATCGTACTTGGTTTTGATGAACAGCTTGGTGTTGTCTCAGTGTATTCTGAACCCTCACAAGTACCAGAGCCTTGACTGTTCTCTGGGTCTTCAACTTCTGCTGCTGCAGCAGTCACTGATGATAACATTCTCTCTTCTCTTTCTTCCCGGAAGCTTTTCTCTCTAGACTTCTTCTCAAACACCTTATCATGACCTGACATGTGTGCCAGGCGAGTGGTCTGTTGGTCCAAGTAGAAATTGACGTCCTCTTCCTTGGTCTCCTTTGTGAGCAGCCTGTTGCTTCTTATCTCCTCCACAAAATCCTTTGCTCCAATATCAAATAACTTGTCTAAGTCCTTCAGAAATTTAGCTCGTTTCCCTTCCTCTGGTTTGTTATTTCTTCCCCTGTTTTTAACAATTTTCCTGTACTTTTCATGGAGGATCATGAAACGGTTGACTGCATTTGGTCTAGTTAGTGTTTTAATCCTTGTCATATTCCAGAATGGCAAAACGACATCCACTTTATCATGGGCTAAAGACCTATTGTCACTGTTGGGATTACCATTCCTCAAATGCAAGAAATACTGGAACACCTGGCGATTAGTAGGAAGTTGAGAGCCCCTGATGCTGGAGCTGGGTTGCCCAATGAGATATACATCACTGAATGACCTTGTGGCAGGAGTTGCCACCTTTCTTCTCTTTTCAGTTGGTTCATCCCGTTCACTTGTATCGCTTACCACTTTCCCACAGCGTAGTTGTCTTCCAGATGCCATGTTGTCAGCAGTTCACAAATCTTAACAAATCAGCTTTAACTTACAATCTGAAATGAAGAGATAAAACATACTTAGTGATAATAAATTATATACATGCATTAAGAGTAACATTTTTGAGATAAAGTTATGTATTATATGATGGCATCCTTTCCAAGCATAAAAATATATATGTTTGTGCATTAAAATTAATTAAAATTAACACAGGTATTGATGTGTTTACTACCATATGCAAGTAAATATTATTAGCTTTCATTTGGTACCACTTTCAATGCTATAGCATCAACCTCTGGAAAGCTACAATGCAAATAAGGACATAATATCCCAAATTTTGCAGCGTTTTTGAAAAACGTCAACAATAAAATTACATGGCTCTTGAGGCAGGCATAGCCAAGGTCCAAGATAACAATAACTGGTATATTTAGCTAATTTAGACCTTGGAGAATGGGAATAATATCAGTTTCCATATGTTTGAAGAAAAAAGTCAATTTTGAAGAGGTCTAATATATATATATATATATATATATATATATATATATATATATATAGTAAGTTACAAAATATATATGGCGATTAAGCTACACAATATTCCGCGTTTCATCCACGCTAAGATTCATCAGGCATAAGTGAATGAAACGCGGAATATTCTCTGTAGCTTAATCGCCAAAATGCTAGTTAAATCTATTGCATATAAATCGACTGACGTCTGCGTCTATGCATGTGTATCTAAATATTTGTTAAACACATAAAATACATATCAAACTCCTCCATAATTTTGGTATTTTCTTGATCAGCATTGCTCGTGATGTATAATATCTAAAATATTAAATAAAATTAATTTTTATAGAAATGGCAATTAATTCGTTGGGTTAGTCAAATTTCTTTGTATTTTCATTTGGGCGTTTCATCTACGCATGGGTATGTTATTTCGAACGTTTTAAAATAATTGTTACACTATATATATTGTTCGAACGTTTTAAAATAATTGTTACAATAAAATATATATATTGTTACAATAATATATATATATATATATATATATATATATATATATATATATATATATGTATGTATATTGTTCGGACGTTTTAAAATAATTGTTACAATATATATATATATGTATATGTAAATATATATATATATATATATATATATATATATATATATATATATATATATATATATATATATATATATAAATGAGATAAGTCCCAGATAAGAGATAAACGGAATTATCCTGTCAGATATTACATTAAGGTACTACTTTCAGGATGATCCTAGCCCAAAAGGTAAAGCTCAATATTTAAAAATAGAGCAATATATAAGGTTAATGATTTGTTAAATTCTTTAAATCAAAATATATTCAAGTTAAGCATTTATTGTCTGAAACAAGGAAAATATATATAGAGAAATTATGTTCATTTTGCTAATTGCATTTCATTTCGTCTGATGATATGTGTAATTATTGAAAATCCATGAATTAAGGAAATAAGCAAAAATTCTCTTTCTATATTCCTTTTTTCAAACAATAAATTCTTTAACTGTAATATATGTGTATATATTTTGATTTACAGAATTTAAATTTAATCATTAAACTAATATGTATATATATATATATATATATATATATATATGATTATGTATACTGACTTTAAACATTTAATATAATCACAAATCTATTTTAAACCCTTTAAATGATCCAAAGTAAAAGAAAAACGTATATATTTATATCTCTATCGATCTATCTATCTATCTATCTATCTATCTATCTATCTATCTATCTATCTAGGTATCTAGCTATCTATCTATATAAATAATATATATATATGTACACGTACAGTCACATTAATATAGACACATATATGTATATATTCAAATCTATCAAGATAAATACTCTAGACGTATAAGATCAATTCATATATTTACTAAAAGATGAGAAATACAAATGTAATAATTATATAATGAGATCAGTAGTAAAGGAAGTGAAGAAAAGATCATGACATTTTGAAACTAAATACATCTCATCCCCAAAAATGACAAACGTCTGCATTATAAAAATTGAAAAGCAGAAAAAGGAGAACGGTTTCAATAATTTTGAATTATAAATGAAATAAATAAACAATATATAAAAATAAAAAATAAAATAATTAATCAGGAAATATATTAGTATATGTCAATAGCCAAATAGAAAAAAAAAAGAAAAATTAGGAGTAGATAAGAAAGACGAAAAACATAAAATTAGGAAGTGGGAAAAGTAAGAAGCAGAAAAAGTCCAAACGTTATCAGTTGTCCATATCAGTTACTTGTAATGACATTCTGGAAAAAACAACAATTTTCTAGAATAATGCGAGGTGAGAGTAAAAATAAAAAGTACAGTTGGAAGATCCTCAGGAGAATTTCTTTTGTAGATAATACACCTGTTATATTGAGATGATGATATGTCCGAAGAATTAGGGTGTATAAGAATAATGTTTCCACACACTAAACATTATTAGGGTGTATAAGAATAGTGGTTGCACACAGTAAACGACTGGAAATATGTATTTGATCTAGCTGAAAAAATAAAACTCCATACGATTCTTTCTAAATCCTTGGACAATGTGAACCATTTGAGTTTATATTCAACTAACAATAACTAAAAAATGGCGTATAATTAAAATATAATAATCGGGTAGAGAATTACTGAAATAATCTGTTAAGATACCAAGGCACAATAAAAATCGGTTTTTGGACAAAACCGCTTAAATGCAGACAATATATATATATATATATATATATATATATATATATATATATATATATATATATAACGGAATTTGTCTGGATGTCTTTGAATTCGTTTCTATGGACTCCTAAACGGCTGGGCCGATTTTTAAATTTAAACAAATATACATTATGTGTCTGGGGGTGTTCTTAGAAAGGTTTCGTACAGAAATGCCTCAGATAATTTTTGAAAATCGATAATCGAATAAAAACATTAAAGATGGACCACTTTTGCACAGTCTAACATCACAAGTGCATAAAATCAACAGTTGTTTTTTCTTTGTAAGACGGACGCGCATTTTAACAGATTGTTTCTGTTTAAAGCACAAATTATATGTATTTTAAGCTTTAATATAAGCAATTATATATGAAAAATAATTTGATAAAATCAACAGTAGGTTCTCCACAGTGCAATATAGAGTACAATGTATTGTGTACTAAGAAACTGCGAGGAGACACGCGAAGCTTCCTCTCGCTACGCCACAACGGGTCCTCAATTTGATTAGAAAATGGGAAATTTCACTGATTTCGATGACAATAAAAAATATGGGACTTTTAAACATTCGTTGATCACCATTCGATCCCAGGCAACGTCGGATCTCGATGCTAGTAAATTAATATATATAATAGCATATGTAGATATTCATATATATACATGTATAAATATGTATACATATTCATATATAGATGTGCATATATACTTATATATATGAATACATATATATATACTTATATGGATATATATATATATATATATATATATATATATATATATATATATATATATATATATATATAACTTGATTTTAGAAATTTAAATGTAATCAGAAATACACCAAAAACTTAAAAGAACCAAAATAAAAATAAAAAAGTTTTTATACACCGACTGTGGCGAAAAAAAGGACAAGCGTAATCTCGCTGAAGATATTTTCTGCTATCAAAACGTGACCACTAATTTTATGATATCATGTAGTAAACTTCTTTCCTGATGGAAATTTTAACATTTGTTTAGTTTTTTCTTATTTGTTTTGACACACGCGTCGCATCAAAAATATCTTATCGATCAATTTTAAGACGAAGATTGTAATTTGATTTAACTCGTTTCCAGTACTATTCACAAGAATTGATGACATATATTCATGAGATAATTCTTTATTGAAGATTTCTAGTCAAATCGAGTTTTTAAGTCTTATATCAGGAAAATATGAGATCCTATTTTTTGCATAATCGAATATCTACAGCGTTTAGAATTTGGCTTTTTCTTCATATAATTTTCTAGGATATCGTTTTATTTTTTAAATATTATTTCTCACTATTTGAAGTTCGAAACACTGCGTTTTCTAATTTCCGTAAAAGCGAGATAAAATTGCGTTATATTTATTGTTCTTGAAAAAAAAATAAAGCCAATAAGAAACGTTAAAACACTTTAATTAAAATAACAATCTCAGACCCCCTTTCAAAACCTCCTAATATAAAACTATAAAGACGTAAACATATAAAACAAAATAAGTTTACTTATTGAGATACCACAAAATAAAACGATATAGCGACTTTTACGAAAAAGAAACCAAGTAAAAATTAAAAAACTGGCGATCATAACGAAAAAAGAACATTTTTAAAAGTAAAACAAAACAAAAAATGTCGACCCTCGTGAATAAAGAAAAAGAAGAAATACGAAAAGAAAACAAGATAGCGGCCATGAAACGAAAATCAAAGAAGATTTTCAAGAATGTAAACAAAAAACAAAACAAGATGGCGTCTATAACCACCGTTACAAATTAAAAAAAAACATGACGCTTTAGACACAGAACAACAAAGGATAATCAATAGATAAACGACGTTGATAGTTTTGATCCAAAACTTTCATTCATTTTTGATAGCGATTTTTTTTCTTATTTATTTCGGTTATTCTTTGATGTCGAATGTTTATTATCGTTATTTTATAATAGCTATAAAACATTGTAAAAATAGGAAACGTATCACATATTTAATTCGAAGTTAAAAAAAAAGAACTATACCAAGAAATATCGACATGAAGACAGCATTTTTGAGTGCTACTTTGTATAATTATCAGGGGCTTTGTCCATCAGTAATTCTGCTATGTGTATTGTAAAATAGTATTTCCATTGATGTGTTACGCTTGATAGTTCAGCTTTACTGTTATGCCAAAGTGAGAAATCGCATTTTCCCCGGCCTAAAAAACGAAACTAAGAAATTGTTATTTTCATTTGTATGTTATGCTCTAGTTAGAATTTTTATAGGTCGTTCACGCTTAGGTTGAAAATGTTATTTAAATGAACGCTTGTTAAATAAACTGCGTTCAAACAAGTTGGTAATATTTTCAGACCTAACTACGCATCTCCTTAAATGACCATGTCCGTCTGGATTATGCTACACTTACCTTTGAAATAACATTTTAGAATATGAATATTGTTTGCAGTTTATATTATAAACAGTGCTGCGTCACGTTAAAGTTAAAAATAAATTAACTGCAAATATTCTAACCGAAATAAAATCTTATTTTTGATACGTGCATTCAATCTATGCTTTTACTAATGTAAATATGTTTAAATGCATTATTACTTCTCTATAAAAGACATTTGTTTCATATTACGGTCGGGTATACCGAAAAGTTAAATTTGGTAGAAGAAAGAGCACTTCCTGTGAACACGGGCGGGACTGGTAAAACAAAATAATTTATTGTCGGAAATGAAACAATCGTTATTTGCGTCAACCTTAATTAATTGCTAGAAACAAACACGGCGGATTGTGAGAAATAAAATAAGCGTTGATTGAAATCACCAGCAAAGGTTGGCGACAGAAGGAAATACCTCGTTATTGAATGAACGACCGGAGACTGGCTAAATTAACAACCCATTGTGCACGTTAGCAGGTTGATACATGCGTGTTACAAATTGGTATATATAATCAACCCTAAGCAGATACGTTAAATGAACAGGCGAGATTTGGATTCAAACAAACTACACGTCAAATTCTTCTGGATTCGTTTTCCTCCTTCACTACATCCCTTACATGGACAATAAAGACCGCTAATATATTTTATATGCAAGATTTGTCATTCTTTTGATGAAAACAAAACTGATTTCACTCAATCCATCAACTAAAATGGACAATATTATTTCATAAACCCGTAGAATGACTAGGCGTATCTCAAGGAAACACATCCTCTTATCATTGCTGCATGATGACATGAAATATAATTTGCTTTGAAAGTCAATGCATAGAAAGATTACTCTGATAAAATAACGACATAAAAATAACAGTTTTTTTTCAAAATGGGATATTCTGTAAATTTCTTATCAAATTCCGTTTTAATTACAAGATAATAAAAGAAAATAAAGAAAAAAAAGAAACGTTGTACATTAGAAATTTGTTTGCATATTCCTGCAAATAAAAGAAACATTTGGATTCTAATAAGCAGATATTTCTCACCCGATAAATGGTACAATGAATAACGATAATAAAAAGGGCTGAAATATTAAGAAAATCCTTTGAATGTAGAAACTAATGCACATACGACATACGTATACAAACTACAAGAGGAGTAAAAGGCTAATGCGATAACGCAAACTAATTTGTAAAGGTAATCGAAAAACACTGTAATTACTGGAGATCTGGAGAGACTTGTCATTCAGGCTCCGGGGAACGCCCCTGATTGTTCTCAAAGAGAATTCTTTGAGTATAGCATGTGTAAAAAATCCCAGTGCGTAATAATAATAACATTAATAATAATAATAACATTAATAATAATAATAACATTAATAATAATAATAATAACATTAATAATAATTATAATAATAATAATAATAATAACAACAACATTAATAACAATAATAATAATAATAATAATAATAATAATAATAATAATAATAACAACAACAATAATAACAACAACAACAAAAACAACAACAACAATAATAACAATGATAATAACAGTATTAGTAATAGCTATAGTAATAATAATAATAATAATAATAATAATAATAATAATATTTTGTGTGATTAAAATATATTTTGTGTGATTAAAACCTATTTTGTGTGACTAAAAATATTTTGTGTTATTAAAAATATTTTGTGTGATTAAATATATTTTGTGTGATTAAAATATATTTTGCGTGATTAAAATATATTTTGTGTTGTTAAAATATATTTTGTGCGAATAAAATATATTTTGTGTGATTATATATATTTTGTATGATTAAAATATATTTTTGTGATTAAAATATATTTTGTGTGATTAAAATATATGTTGTATGATTAAAAATATTTTTCTGTGATAAAAATATATGTTGTATGATTAAAAATATTTTTCTGTGATAAAAATACATTTTGTGTGATTAAAATATATATTGTGTGATTAAAATATATTTTGTGTGATTAAAATATATTTTGTGTGATAAAAATATTTTTGGATTAAAATATATTTTGTGCTATAAAAATATATTTTGTGTGATGAAAATATTTTTGTGATTAAAAAATATTTTTTGTGATCAAAATATGTTTTGTGCGATTAAAATATATTTTCTGAAATGAAAATATATTTTGTGTGAATAAAACATATTTTGTGTGATTAAATATATTTTGCGTGAGTAAAATATATTTTGTGAGGAACTCCAGCATTAATACTGAGGGCCTCTGATTTCTGCCCATCAACCACTACTCTTATGCGCCTATCAGAGAGAAATGATTTAATGATTGAGAAAACATTTCCAGTTATACCGTAGCTGGAAATCTTGTGAAGTAGGACCTTATGCCATAAAAAGGCTTTGATATGTCAAGAGCAATTACCCTAAAGAGGAAGAGTCTAAGGGTATCGGAACACCGCAAACATATCAATAAAAATAAAAGAATAAAAAAGATAATTTAAAAAGAAAAACAAATTTTTATTAACAAAGAAAAAGAGAAACCAAATCAAAAAGAGTAAAGAAAACGAATGTCTTATAAGCTGTTTACAATCGATAGTGTAAGGGAAGTAACTCTGTTTTCTAGTTATTTCCCCTTAGATGAAAGTAAATGTTTTTATAGTAATGTTTGTTTTTATATTTTAGATATAAATGCTTTTGGTCAAATATAATTCAGAAAAATTTATATTTACAAGTTTTTGATGAAAGTGATTTTTCATCTGCTATTTTAACGACTTGAGTTTTCTTGTGTTTTCCGTCGGTCGGAGTGGTCGTCTCTCATTGCGTCCTAACGTCCTGTTATAACCGAGTTAAAAATAACGATCGTTCCCTATTCATAGCTATCGTTAGAAAAGGTTCAAGAATAAACCTTTTAGAATGTTTTTTGTTCTATGTTTTGAAAATCTCCAGAGACGCTAGAAAAACGTTTTATATTCAAATTCTTAAGCAATGCTTTTGTATTATTTTATATAATCTTTTATTGTTTTTCCTTTTTATTAGGTAATGCATTATTATTATTATTATTATTATTATTATTATTATTATTATTATTATTATTATTATTATTATTATTATTATAGAATATGTAAAGTATTACTATTTTGTTATAATAAATAATAATATTAATAAAATTTTTTATTATATTTAATTTTTATTATATGGTATTATTTGGATGATTTATATTATCATTATCATTATTAATTATATTAATATTTTTTATTATATTTTATTTTGATCACATGTTATTATTTGGATGCTTTATATTATCATTATCATTATTAATTATATTAATATTTTTATTATATTTTATTTTATTACATGTTATTATTCGGATGATTTATATTATCATTATCATTATTAATTATATTATTAGTTTTATTATATTTTATTTTATTACATGTTATTATTTGGATAATTTATATTATCATTATCATTATTAATTATATTAATATTTTTCATTATATTTTATTTTATTACATGTTATTATTTGGATGATTTATATTATCATTATAATTATTAATTATAATTATATTTTTTATTATATTTTATTTTTATTATATGTAATTATTTGGATGATTTATATTATCATTATAATTATTAATTATATTAATATTTTTTATTATATTTTATTTTTATTATACGTTATTATTTGGATTACTTATATTATCATTATAATTATTAATTATATTAATATTTTTTATTATATTTTATTTTTATTTTATGTTATTATTTGGATGATTTATATTATCATTATAATTATTTATTATATTAATATTTTTTATTATATTTTATTTTATTACATGTTATTATTTGGATGATTTATATTATCATTATAATTATTAATTATATTAATATTTTTATTATATTTTATTTTTATTATATGTAATTATTTCGATGATTTATATTATCATTATAATTATTAATTATATTAATATATTTTATTATATTTTATTTTGATTATAAGTTATTATTTGGATGACTCACATTATCATTATAATTATTAATTATATTAATATTTTTTATTATATTTTATTTTATTACATGTAATTATTTGGATAATTTATATTATCATTATAATTATTAATTATATTAATATTTTTTATTATATTTTATAGTTATTTATGTTATTATTTGGATGATTTATATTATCATTATAATTATTAATTATATTAATATTTTTATTATATTTTATTTTTATTTATGTTATTATTTGGATGATTTGTATTATCATTATTATTATTAATTATAATTATATTTTTTATTATATTTTATTTTTATTATATGTTATTATTTGGATTACTTATATTATCATTATAATTATTAATTATATAAATATTTTTTATTATATTGTATTTTATTACATGTTATTATTTGGATGATTTATATTATCATTATAATTATTAATTATATTAAAATTTTTTATTATATTTTATTTTTATAATATGTTATTATTTAGATGATTCATATTATCATTATAATTATTAATTATATTAATATTTTTTATTATATTGTATTTTATTACATGTTATTATTTGGATGATTTGTATTATCATTATAATTATAAATTTTATTAATATTTTTTATTATATCTTATTTTGATTATATGTTATTATTTGGATTACTTATATTATCGTTATAATTATTAATTATATTAATATTTTTTATTATATTTTATTTTGATTATATGTTATTATTTGGATTACTTATATTATCATTATAATTATAAATTATATTTATATTTTATATTATATTTTATTATATTAAATGTTATTATTTGGATGATTTATATTATCATTACAATTATTAATTATATTAATATTTTATATTATATTTTATTTTATTACATGTTATTATTTGGATGATTTATATTATCATTATAATTATTAAGTATATTAAAATTTTTTATTATATTTTATTTTATTATATGTTATTATTTGGATGATTTATATTATCATTATAATTATTAATTATATTAATATTTTTTATTATATTTTATTTTTATAATATGTTATTATTTGGATGATTTATATTATCGTAATAATTATTAATTATATTAATATTTTTTATTATATCTTTTTTGATCACATGTTATTATTTGGATTACTTATATTATCGTTATAATTATTAATTATATTAATATTTTTTATTATATTTTATTTTGATTATATGTTATTATTTGTATTACTATCATTATCATTATAATTATTAATTATATTAATATTTTTTATTATATTGTATTTTATTACATGTTATTATTTGGATGAATTATATTATCATTATAATTATTAATTATATTAATATTATTTATTATATTTTATTTTTATTATATGTTATTATTTGGATGATTTATATTATCGTTATAATTATTAATTATATTAATATTTTTTATTATATTTTATTTTGATTATATGTTATTATTTGGATGACTTATATTATCATTATAATTATTAATTATATGAATATTTTTTATTGTATTTTATGTTATTACATGTTATTATTTGGATAATTTATATTATCATTATAATTATTAATTATATTAATATTTTTTATTATATTTTATATTTATTTATGTTATTATTTGGATGATTTATATTATCATTATAATTATTTATTATATTAATATTTTTATTATATTTTATTTTATTACATGTTATTATTTGGATCATTTATATTATCATTTTCATTATTAATTATATTAATATTTTTTATTATATTTTATTTTTATTATATGTTATTATTTGGATGATTTATATTATCATTATTATTATTAATTATATTAATATTTCTTATTATATTTTATTTTTATTATATGTTATTATTTGGATTATTTATATTATCATTATAATTATAAATTATATTAATATTTTTTATTATATTGTATTTTATTACATGTTATTATTTGGATGATTTATATTATGATTATAATTATTAATTATATTAATATTTTTTATTATATTTTATTTTTATAATATGTTATTATTTGGATGATTTATATTATCATTATAATTATTAATTATATTAATATTTTTTATTATATTGTATTTTATTACATGTTATTATTTGGATTACTTATATTATCATTATAATTATTTATTATATTAATATTTTTTATTATATTTTATTTTTATTTTATGTTATTATTTGGATGATTTATATTATCATTATCAATATTAATTATATTAATATTTTTTATTATATTTTATTTTATTACATGTTATTATTTGGATGATTTATATTATCATTATAATTATTAATTATATTAATATTTTTTGTTGTATTTTATTTTTGTAATATGTTAATATTGTGATGATTTATATTATCATTATAATTATTAATTATATTAATATTTTTTATTATATTTTATTTTGATCACATGTTATTATTTTGATGATTTATATTATCATTATAATTATTAATTTTATTAATATTTTTTATTATATTTTATTTTTATAATATGTTATTATTTGGATGACTTATATTATCATTACAATTATTAATTATATTAATAAATCATATCATATTTTATTTTGATTACTTTAAATTATTTGGATGATTTATATAATCATTATAATTATTAATTATATTAATATATTTTATTTATAGTTTATTTTAGTTATATGTTATTATTTGGATGATTTATATTATCATTATAATTAATAATTATATTAATATTTCTTATTATATTTTATTTTTATTTATCTTATTATTTGGATGATTTATATTATCATTATAATTATTAAGTATATTACTATTTATTATTATATTGTATTTTATTATATGTTATTATTTGGATGATTTATATTATATTTATAATACATTAATTATATAATTATTTTTTATTATATTTTATTTTGATTATATGTTATTATTTGGATGACTTATGTTATCATTATAATTATTAATTATATTAATATTTTTATTATATTTTATTTTATTACATGTTATTATTTGGATAATTTATATTATCATTATAATTATTAATTATATTAATATTTTTTATTATATTTTATTTTTATTTATGTTACTATTTGGATTACTTATATTATCATTATAATTATAAATTATATTAATATTTTATATTATATTTTATTTTATTACATGTTATTATTTGGATGATTTATATTATCATTATAATTATTAATTATATTAATGTTTTTATTATATTTTATTTTATTACATGTTATTATTTGGATGATTTATATTATCATTATCATAATTAATTATATTAATATTTCTTATTATATTTTATTTTCATTTATGTTATAGTTTGGATGATTTATATTATCATTATAATTATTAATTATATTAATATTTTTTATTATATTGTATTTTATTACATGTTATTATTTGGATGATTTATATTATCATTATAATTATTAATTATATTAATATTTTTTATTATATTTTATTTTTATAATATGTTATTATTTGGATGATTTATATTATCATTATAATTATTAATTATATTAATATTTTTTATTATATTGTATTTTATTACATGTTATTATTTGGATTACTTATATTATCATTATAATTATTAATTATATTGATGTTTTTTATTATATTTTATTTTTATTATATGTTATTATTTGGATGATTTATATTATCATTATCATTATTAATTATATTAATATTTTTTATTATAGTTTATTTTTATAATATGTTATTATTTGGATGATGTATATTATCATTATTAATTATATTAATATTTTTTATTATATTTATTTTTATAATATGTTATTATTTGGATGATTTATATTATCATTATAATTATTAATTATATTAATATTTTTTATTATATTTTATTTTTATAATATGTTATTATTTGGATGATTTATATTATCATTATAATTATTAATTATATTAATGTTTTTTATTATATTTTATTTTTATTATATGTTATTATTTGGATGATTTGTATTATCATTATAATTATTAATTATATTAATATTTTTTATTATATTTTATTTTTATAATATGTTATTATTTGGATAGTTTATATTATCTTTTGTGTACTTACATATAATTTCTTCATATCGAAAGAGGAAAATATATCATCCCATGACACATAGATCGACTACAAAAAAACGTGCGACATGATCCCCCAAGCAGGGATAATATACTGCTTAAAAATGAATAACATACCAAGCGGGATCATCAACGTAATAGAAAATGCAATGAGAACATGGAGTCTGGAATTGACAGCTGATGGACAACACATAACAGAAATTAACATACAAAGAAGCATCTTCCAAGCAGACTCCCTATCACCATTACTGTTCATTATAGCCATGATGCCCATGAACAGTATTTTGAGAAAGTGCCAAACTGGATACAAGTTCTCTAATACAGAGGAACAAATGAGCCACCTGATGTACATGGACGATTTGAAACTTTTTGCAAGGATCGAAAAGAAGCGACACTAATGTACACTACCAGGATGTTCAGACAGGATATCCAAACGGAATTTGGAATGCAAAAGTGCGCACTACTAGTTATAAGAAAGAGAAAACTGGAAACGACAGAAGGCATGGAACTACCCAACCAAACGGAGATGAAGGCACTAGGGGGATAAGACGACTATAAATACTTGGAAATTCTGGAAGCGGACAGTATCAGAGCTACAGACATGAAAAAGAGAACTGGAAAAGAAATACTTCAGGAGAACAAGAAAACTCCTGGAAACGAAATATGTAGCAAAAACCTAATAAAAGGTATAAATACATGGGCAGTATCACTAGTAAGATACTCTGGACTGTTTATAGGGTGGACAAAAGAAGAACCGAGACAGATCGATCAGAAGACCAGGAAACTCATAAACCATACACAATGCATTACACCCAAAGGATGATATTGACAGACTCTACGTGAAAAGGAAAGACGGCGGGAGAGGACTGGTCTGCATAGAAGACTGTGTGAATGACACACAAAGAAAGAACTAGAAAAATACATAATACAAAACACTGAAAGGATAATTATGTCAGCGAGTGACACTGAAAAATTAAAAAAAACCCCAAAAAACAGACAGACAAATGACAAAAACAAGAAAAATAGGAAGAGAAACAACTCCACGGACATAATAATGACAAAAAATGAGAATAACGAAAATACTTGGACATGGATGCGAAAAGGACATGTAAACTGAGAAACTGATTCCCTAATAACTGCATCACAAGATAACTCGATAAGAACCAATCATATTAAAGCAAAGATCTATAAACACAAGAAAACAACAAATGCAGACTTTGTGGACAAAGAAACGATACGATAAACCATATAGCAAGTGAATGCAGCAAACTGGCCCTAAAGGAATACAAAAACAGGCACGACCTACTGGAGAGGGCAGTACACTGGGAATTATGCAAACAACTTCAGACAAATGGTACAAGCATAATCCCGCAACAGTATACGAAAACGAGAACCACAAAATCCTATGGGACATCGACATATAGACGGACAAACCCATCCAAGCAAGAAGACCAGATGTAATAACAAGAAAGAAAAATCCTGTTAAATCATAGATTTTGCTGTCTTGGCTAACCACAGGGTGAATATGAAAGAAAATGAGAAAAGGACCAAATACACAGATCAAGCCTGAGAGTTAAAAGTGATTTGGATGATGAAGAAAATCAAAATTATACTTATAACAGTAGAAGCACTAGAAAAAAAATCCGAAACCTTTGAAAAAAGAATGGAGGAAATTGAACTCAGAGGAATAGCTGCAAAGATACAAAGACTAACGGTAATGAAAACGGCTGAAATATTAAGGAAAACCCTTGAATGCGGAGAATAATACACATGAACCACATGCGTGAGTCAGACAAACTGCTACAGAGGCAAAATATGAAGAAGCGTTACAGGGAATGAAGAACTCTGAAGCGGCATATCAATAAGTTCTACATCCCCATCACGCATCCCCTCCCATTGTCCCATCACCGCCCCCCCCAAAAAAAAGTGTGACACCAAATAACCGAGAAGAGTGATAACCGAGAAGTGTGATACGAAATAACCGAGAAGAGTCAATGAGGAGAGAGTGCTGACCAGACCTCCACTGGACAAGCGCGAAAAGGACTAGGACCTTGGAGAGGCTTAGTGCCACTCAAATTCCAGTATAGACCAATAGTCACTGCCCGCGAGAAATCAATCGTGAGATAACACAAATTTATTTTCAAATGCTCTCGAAGGATGATCAGAGTGCTAGACGTCTGGGGAGACTTGGTTTCACTCAGCTTCCAGGGAACACCACAGGTTTTTAAATCAGATCTTTCACAAACGGTGTGAAAGCTCCATGTGAGCCAATAATAATAATAATAATAATAATAATAATAATAATAATAATAATAATAATAATAATAATAATAATAGTAATAATAATAAATAATACGAAATCTGCATTAATTAAACTATAATATTAAAGCGTATTTTACAACCCGGCAACGCTGGGCGGCTTGCTAATATATATATATATATATATATATATATATATATATATATATATATATATATATATATATATATATATATATATATATCAATGCGTACATACGCACCTTTGTGTATATGTTATCACCAAGCGTACGGACTTGTATCTACTTATTGCAACACCGATAGTTTGTGAATATACAGAAATGAAAGGACACGGCGAGAAATAAAGAGAGAGCTGGGAAGCCTACTATTGCTGAAAAATGGCTGCCGAATCTTTTAAGATGTCAGAAGCGTTAACAGGTTTTGAAGAGTGTAGTTCCATTCTGGAAACAGTCAAATGTTTGAACGCTGCTCGAACATTCACGTGAAGAAGATAGTTTTATGTTCATTTGCACAGGATCTGAAGAGTCTTTACAGCTAAGAGCTTTTTGCCTGAATCGGGAATGGAGTAACAGACAAAATGGTGAAGGCTGACGCCCGGTGCCCCATTACCCATCTATGTTCAAGATAAAACCGAGAAAGTGATGAGCTGTCATTATATATATATATATATATATATATATATATATATATATATATATATATATATATATATATATATATATATATATATACCTAAATACATGGATAATTAGACGAATTTTAACGCACAACACACGTGTTATTTTTCTTCCTTTGAATTTATATAGATATATTGCTACTACACAAAGAAAAGTCAGCCAGCTCCTCGAAATGTCGAAACTTTATTTTTTTTAACAGAAGTGTGTGTATCTTATTAATTACAATAAGAACCGAAAAAAATCAGTAAATTCGGTAACATTATTTGACATGTGTTGCTTACTGCGATCGTTAATCACTCTATAAAAATTGATTATGGATAATTATATTATATAATTATTTTCATATATAATATACATTAATTATTACATATTATATTTAATAATTATTATATATAATACATAATAATAATTATTATATGTAATATATATAGTAATTACTATTTATAATTTACATATAATAATTATTATATATATAATATATACTAATTATCATATATAATGTATATAATAATTAATTTATATAATATAAAATAAGTATTATATATATAATATATATATATATAAGTGAAAGTGTCTTCTGTTTGTCTGTCCGTCTGCCTTTGTGTGTGTCTGTCTGTAAATTTCCCTACGCAATTCTTCTGTAAATTTTCAGTCTACAGACTCGGAATTTGTTATACAGGGTACTGAGATTTGGGAAAATCTTTGTAATCCGTTTCCAGCCGATTTAACCTTTGAAAACTCTAC
This sequence comes from Euprymna scolopes, assembly GCF_053919585.1. Lineage (NCBI taxonomy): Eukaryota > Metazoa > Mollusca > Cephalopoda > Sepiida > Sepiolidae > Euprymna > Euprymna scolopes. Next base: position 73,818,864 of record NC_136505.1, on the reverse strand, counting down.
CAAACTCGTCCGAGCATTTTGGCTATAAACACTTAAAATTTTAAATATAGATTCCTTGAACATGGATTTAACTTACTAAGTTGATTTGAGCCTAAAACAATAAATTTTAAGGGGTAATAATAGGGGTAAAAGTTTAAAGAATTTGACCTCTGCGGTATCTACCAAATTACTCAGACAATACAATCGAAGGGTCGTCACCCCTCTCTCTTTACGAATCATCCCCACTGCAAAACCGAGAATAATTAATCTAATCGGGACTCAGTAGAGTTTTCTCAAAATCGACAACTGAACAATTGTATATAAGTTTATAGGTTGTATATCTATCTTGAATTAACCAGTAGAATAGATATAATCGAGCCTGTCTTTCGACGAAGCAGCGGCTTATCAATCAGAAGGTGAATGTGATTCCGACCAAATCGATTGACGACCCTACTACGCTGAGATACCTTACGAAGAATCCCCTTTTAAGGACGATCACAGGTCGCATTGGGGTTCGTGACCGATTATTGACTCGTATGTGACAAGGAGATCCCTATTAGGGATCATCGACCTTTTACACTGCAAACTTAATGGTGGACATTAATAAACGCAAGTAAACATAAATTGCATGTTGCGCCACCATTGTTCAAACTTCAGGGCCTGAACTTCCGTTTCTTCGAACTCCTGGAATGCTTAGCGGCAGGGAAGTCTCACTTCAGAATGCAATAGTAGTCATCACGACTGCTTCCCAGAGCTCCTGATACCTGGCCTCCATTTCTTTCGTCCTGATGGACTCTCTTTCTCTGCTCGTCACTCATTGAACCCAAGTTCTCAGGAAACACATGCATATGTGAAAAGAGGTAGTGCATCTTGATGCGCATGTTGAAGCCCAGGTTACTGAAAGCAGTCAGCATGTTGTTGACAATTTCTGCGTAATTATTGTTGCGAAGAAAGTTCTTCACTGCCAGAATAAATGCCTACCACGCTTCCAGTTCCACTTCGTTCATTGAGTTATTGAACTCTGAATCTCTAATAAGTTGACGGATCTGAAGACCGTCAAAGATACCAGCTTTCAGCTTGTCCATGGTTAATCATGAAATAGTCAGGCACAAGTAAGTTAAGCCGTCACCATTTGTGTCGAGAGCCTTGGTAAACTGCTTGTGCAACAGTGGGAAGAGTATTCTTTCTTTGTTCACCAGACGGTCATTGATGACGTTCCTTTTTTTGTAAGGTACCAGTTCCTCCCGCACAGGCTAGTTCTTATTCGTGTCATTCTGGGCATGGTCCCTACTATCCCACATGCACAATAACCATGGAGACTTGGTGAAGCTAGACTGTTGTTCGCACAAAAAGTTCAACACTAATAAACCACTTATGCTTATCATAACCAATTTTCCCCAGCACATATTTCACCGCTTCATACTTGTCTTTCAGTGTAGTCGAGATAGCGATGTGTACAGAGTAAAAATTGTTGCAATTGTGTAACAGAACACATTCCAGTGATCGCTGCCGTAAATGGATCTTCAATCTTTGGGTTCGCACTGCGTCAGTCCAAGCTTAAGCAGAAGCTGCTCAATATTTGCACAGTACACAAAGTTCTTTTCTTCAGAGAAAAAAAAGGTGTTCTTTATGCCTGTTGCGGAAGAAGGTAATGCTAGCAGTATCAGAGAGAAGATTTTTTTTTCCTTCAATCTGTTTGCCAAAAGTTCGGCAGAATTCTTTTACACGCTGAGGTCGTGAACTAGATCATTCAACTCCTTTTGAGAAAATCGATGTGGAACATCATATTCAGAAGCCACATTTTCTTCTTCTTCACCCACTTCTTGTTCTTTATGTCGTTTAAAACATGAGGTATCTTCATCGCTAACGTCCGGAAGTTCTCTGAAGATAGGGACTGGAATTTCATCACAATGAACTATAGGACCACGGGAAGATTGAAGATCAGGATACTTGAGGCTCCCCCAGTTCTTTCTGTTGATTCCAGTCAAATCAACAGCACAGAAGAAGCAGTCAGTGACATGGTTTGTGGGCCTCCTCCAAAACATAGGAATTCCAAAGTTTAGATTCCTGTTGCCATTGGTCCACCCATGCAAAGTTTCGATAGATGCCGTGTGTGGCGCCCAAACTTTATCCTGGTCACCAAGTTTAATACCAAAATAAACATGGTAAGCACGCCTTATGAAACTTGTAACTGGTTTCCTATTAGGAGCAATGGTTTAGTTTCCACATATGTAAAAGAACACGTCAACCTTATTTCTGCACGATCTTCTGAACGAATCCATCTTATTCACCTGCAAAAATAGGTGCACAGAAGATAAGAATACACACAAAAAGCAAAAGAATCAATGAACACGTTGCCATGATAATAAACAGGATTGCCAAATTTCAAACGCAACAAATTAAAATTAAGAAAGAAGAAAAAAATTAAATTGAAGACGAAAAAATTAACCCAATCCATAAGTAAAAAAAAAAACGGATTTCACACGGATTTTACCTCCACCAACTTTTTCTAAAATGCTCCACACATGCGTACATGTGAACAAAAACATAAAAAAATGACATGTAGTCATATATCACACACATGACCTGGCTGAGAAAACAACAACAACAGCCCAAAAAAAAAAAACAAAAAAACAATGTGATTTCTGGATTCAGCGCACTTGATTACCCCTAAATCAGCTGAAGAAAGCCAGCAGAAAAGAAATTTGTTGTTGTGTTCTTCATTAAAGACGTCGAAAACAAAATCTATATGTATGTTTATGCAGATTAAAAATATTTATATATTAGTGATAACAAAATATAAATATGTGTGTCTTATTAAAATACTTATTTGTGATCCTTTCCAAGATGGGAGTTTTAATAAGTAAATAAAAGAAGCCGTCTCAAGCGATACTGAATGCCCCGTACTGTTTAAGACTGTTATGAGGCAGGTATGAAATATTTACGTGTGTAAATAATATTAAATATATATTATTAAAATAATTATATCTATATATATGTATACATATATATGTACATATATATATTATATATATATATATATATATATATATTATATATGTGTACATTATCTGTCTAGCTGTCTGCCTAGATCTCTTTTGATTTCTCCCTATATATATATATATATATATATATATATATATATATATATATATATATATATATCGTTTAAGGTATTATGAATTGCTGTTTGCTTTTGCTTTTAGGAGTCACTGAAGTTTTATTATTTCGAAACAAACCCTTCAGTTCTGATTTTATCTGATATTTTGCTGCTCTAAATGTTTATACCTTCATTTCATATATTTTCCGTGTTTGTTTTAAATAAATGGAATACGATTTTCGCATTTTTTGCAAATTCTTACATTTTCGTTTTCGTTTCGTTTTTACTTACATTTTACCCAAGAAACGGTGATCATGTGACTTTTAAATTTAAACATAAATCAAAGTCTTTGTGTTAGCTATCAATAATAATAGCTACATTTGTTCAATTGATTGTATTCATTAATTTTGCAATATGTTCGTTATTGTATTTCAGAATTTAACATAGAGGGTTGATATGCCATTAAACAATCAAAACAATCCGACAAAAGAATATCTTTATCAATGCATTTTATTGGAAGGATACCTGGTTTAATTTCTCGCATTTACATCTGGAACTTGTTTTAGGCAGAAATATATTGCAACAAGGTTCATATGTGTACAATAATACAAATCTTCAAATCCCAACGTCCCGAATTAATTAGATCTTTTCTTAAGGGCAGTTCCTTGCTCATGGTTACGATATTTGTATTCGGCATGTTTGGATAGCACCTAAGCTCCATTTCTAAATCATATATATCACTAAATATTTCTCTCTTTCCAATCCCTCACTATTTCTGACCCTTTTTCCCTATCTCTTGTTTTCGTAGGATTTGGTTTATTCTTTTCGAGTTGATCTACCCGATCCGATTAAATTTACTTTGTTTGCCTTAACATCCATAATCAATGTTTGTTGAAATCTTCGTTTTATTACATAATTATCATCTTCATAAAAAATCTTCGTTTTATTACATAATTATCATCATTATAAAAAATCTTTGTTTAATTACATAATTATCATCATTATAAAAAATCTGCGTTTTATTACAAAATTATCATCATTATAAAACTATTTGTTTTATTACATAATTATCATCATTATAAAAAAATCTTCGTTTTATTACATAATTATCATAATTATAAAAAATCTTTGTTTAATTACACAATTATCATCATATTAAAAATCTTCGTTTTATTACATAATTATCATCATTATAAAAATCTTTGTTTTATTACATAATTATCATCATTATAAAAAAATCTTCGTTTTATTACATAATTATCATAATTATAAAAAATCTTCGTTTTATTACATAATTATCATAATTATAAAAAATCTTTGTTTTATAACATAATTATCATCATTATAAAAAATCTTCGTTTTATTACATAATTATCATAATTATAAAAAATCTTCGTTTTATTACATAATTATCATAATTATTAAAAAATCTTCGTTTTATTACATAATTATCATAATTATAAAAAATCTTCGTTTTATTACATAATTATCATCATTATAAAAAAATCTTCGTTTTATTACATAATTATCATAATTATAAAAAATCTTCGTTTTATTACATAATTATCATCATTATAAAAAATCTTCGTTTTATTACATAATTATCATCATTATAAAAAATCTTCGTTTTATTACATAATTATCATAATTATAAAAAATCTTCGTTTTATTACATAAGTATCATAATTATAAAAAATCTGCGTTTTATTACATAATTATCATAATTATAAAAAATCTTCGTTTTATTACCTAATTATCATCATTATAATAAATCTTCGTTTTATTACATAAGTATCATCATTATAAAAAATCTTCGTTTTATTACATAATTATCATAATTATAAAAAATCTTCGTTTTATTACATAAGTATCATCATTATAAAAAATCTTCGTTTTATTACATAATTATCATAATTATAAAAAATCTTCGTTTTATTACATAATTATCATCATTATAAAAAATCTTCGTTTTATTACATAATTATCATCATTATAAAAAATCTTCGTTTTATTACATAATTATCATAATTATAAAATATCTTCGTTTTATTACATAATTATCATCATTATAAAAATCTTTGATTAATTACATAATTATCATAATTATAAAAAATCTTCGTTTTATTACATAATTCTCATCATTATAAGAAATCTTCGTTTTATTACATAATTATCATAAGTATAAAAAATCTTCGTTTTATTACATAATTATCATCATTATAAAAAATCTTTGTTTAATTACATAATTATCATCATTATAAAAAATCTTCGTTTTATTACATAATTATCATCATTATAAAAAATCTTTGTTTAATTACATAATTATCATCATTATAAAAAATCTTCGTTTTATTACATAATTATCATCATTATAAAAAATCTTTGTTTAATTACATAATTATCATAATTATAAAAAATCTTCGTTTTATTACATAATTATCATCATTATAAAAAATCTTTGTTTAATTACATAATTATCATCATTATAAAAAATCTTCGTTTTATTACATAATTATCATCATTATAAAAAATCTTTGTTTAATTACATAATTATCATCATTATAAAAATCTTCGTTGTATTACATAATTATCATCATTATAAAAAATCTTCGTTTTATTACATAATTATCATAATTATAAAAAAATCTTCGTTTTATTACATAATTATCATCAATAAAAAATCTTCGTTTTATTACATAATTATCATCATTATAAAAAATCTTCTTTTTATTACATAATTATCATAATTATAAAAATCTTCGTTTTATTACATAATTATCATAATTATAAAAATCTTCGTTTTATTACATAATTATCATAATTATAAAAAATCTTCGTTTTATTACATAATTATCATAATTATAAAAATCTTCGTGTTATTACATAATTATCATAATTATAAAAAATCTTCGTGTTATTACATAATTATCATAATTATAAAAATCTTCGTTTTATTACATAATTATCATAATTATAAAAATCTTCGTTTTATTACATAATTATCATCATTATAAAAAATCTTCGTTTTATTACATAATTATCATAATTATAAAAATCTTCGTTTTATTACATAATTATCATCATTATAAAAAATCTTCGTTTTATTACATAATTATCATCATTATAAAAAATCTTCGTTTTATTACATAATTATCATAATTATAAAAATCTTCGTTTTATTACATAATTATCATAATTATAAAAATCTTCGTTTTATTACATAATTATCATAATTATAAAAAATCTTCGTTTTATTACATAATTATCATCATTATAAAAAATCTTCGTTTTATTACATAATTATCATAATTATAAAAATCTTCGTTTTATTACATAATTATCATAATTATAAAAATCTTCGTTTTATTACATAATTATCATAATTATAAAAATCTTCGTTTTATTACATAATTATCATCATTATAAAAAATCTTCGTTTTATTACATAATTATCATCATTATAAAAAATCTTCGTTTTATTACATAATTATCATCATTATAAAAAATCTTTGTTTTATTACATAATTATCATCATTATAAAAATCTTTGTTTAATTACATAATTATCATAATTATAAAAAATCTTCGTTTTATTACATAATTATCATCATTATAAAAAATCTTGGTTTTATTACATAATTATCATAATTATAAAAATCTTCGTTTTATTACATAATTATCATCATTATAAAAAATCTTCGTTTTATTACATAATTATCATAATTATAAAAAATCTTCGTTTTATTACATAATTATCATCATTATAAAAAATCTTGGTTTTATTACATAATTATTATAATTATAAAAATCTTCGTTTTATTACATAATTATCATCATTATAAAAAATCTTCGTTTTATTACATAATTATCATCATTATAAAAATCTTCGTTTTATTACATAATTATCATAATTATAAAAATCTTCGTTTTATTACATAATTATCATAATTATAAAAAATCTTCGTTTTATTACATAATTATCATCATTATAAAAAATCTTCGTTTTATTACATAATTATCATAATTATAAAAATCTTCGTTTTATTACATAATTATCATAATTATAAAAATCTTCGTTTTATTACATAATTATCATAATTATAAAAATCTTCGTTTTATTACATAATTATCATCATTATAAAAAATCTTCGTTTTATTACATAATTATCATCATTATAAAAAATCTTCGTTTTATTACATAATTATCATCATTATAAAAAATCTTTGTTTTATTACATAATTATCATCATTATAAAAATCTTTGTTTAATTACATAATTATCATAATTATAAAAAATCTTCGTTTTATTACATAATTATCATCATTATAAAAAATCTTGGTTTTATTACATAATTATCATAATTATAAAAATCTTCGTTTTATTACATAATTATCATCATTATAAAAAATCTTCGTTTTATTACATAATTATCATAATTATAAAAAATCTTCGTTTTATTACATAATTATCATCATTATAAAAAATCTTGGTTTTATTACATAATTATTATAATTATAAAAATCTTCGTTTTATTACATAATTATCATCATTATAAAAAATCTTCGTTTTATTACATAATTATCATCATTATAAAAATCTTCGTTTTATTACATAATTATCATCATTATAAAAAATCTTCGTTTTATAACATAATTATCATAATTATAAAAAAATCTTCGTTTTATTACATAATTATCATCATTAAAAAATCTTCGTTTTATTACATAATTATCATCATTATAAAAAATCTTCTTTTTATTACATAATTATCATAATTATAAAAATCTTCGTTTTATTACATAATTATCATAATTATAAAAATCTTCGTTTTATTACATAATTATCATAATTATAAAAAATCTTCGTTTTATTACATAATTATCATAATTATAAAAATCTTCGTGTTATTACATAATTATCATAATTATAAAAAATCTTCGTGTTATTACATAATTATCATAATTATAAAAATCTTCGTTTTATTACATAATTATCATAATTATAAAAATCTTCGTTTTATTACATAATTATCATCGTTATAAAAAATCTTCGTTTTATTACATAATTATCATAATTATAAAAATCTTCGTTTTATTACATAATCATCATCATTATAAAAAATCTTCGTTTTATTACATAATTATCATCATTATAAAAAATCTTCGTTTTATTACATAATTATCATAATTATAAAAATCTTCGTTTTATTACATAAGTATCATAATTATAAAAAATCTTCGTTTTATTACATAATTATCATAATTATAAAAAATCTTCGTTTTATTACATAATTATCATAATTATAAAAATCTTCGTTTTATTACATAATTATCATCATTATAAAAAATCTTCGTTTTATTACATAATTATCATCATTATAAAAAATCTTCGTTTTATTACATAATTATCATAATTATAAAAATCTTCGTTTTATTACATAAGTATCATAATTATAAAAAATCTTCGTTTTATTACATAATTATCATCATTATAAAAAATCTTGGTTTTATTACATAATTATCATAATTATAAAAATCTTCGTTTTATTACATAATTATCATCATTATAAAAAATCTTCGTTTTATTACATAATTATCATAATTATAAAAAATCTTCGTTTTATTACATAATTATCATCATTATAAAAAATCTTGGTTTTATTACATAATTATCATAATTATAAAAATCTTCGTTTTATTACATAATTATCATCATTATAAAAAATCTTCGTTTTATTACATAATTATCATAATTATAAAAAATCTTTGTTTTATTACATAATTATCATCATTATAAAAAATCTTCGTTTTATTACATAATTATCATCATTATAAAAAATCTTTGTTTAATTACATAATTATCATCATTATAAAAAATCCTCGTTTTATTACATAATTATCATCATTATAAAAAATCTTTGTTTTATTACATAATTATCATCATTATAAAAAATCTTTGTTTTATTACATAATTATCATCATTATAAAAAATCTTCGTTTTATTACATAATTATCATAATTATAAAAAATCTTCGTTTTATTACATAATTATCATAATTATAAAAAATCTTTGTTTTATTACATAATTATCATAATTATAAAAAATCTTTGTTTTATTACATAATTATCATCATTATAAAAAATCTTTGTTTTATTACATAATTATCATCCTTATAAAAAATCTTTGTTTTATTACATAATTATCATCATTATAAAAATCTTCGTTTTATTACATAATTATCATCATTATAAAAAATCTTCGTTTTATTACATAATTATCATCATTATAAAAAATCTTTGTTTTATTACATAATTATCATAATTATAAAAAATCTTCGTTTTATTACATAATTATCATCATTATAAAAAATCTTTGTTTTATTACATAATTATCATCATTATAAAAAATCTTTGTTTTATTACATAATTATCATAATTATAAAAAATCTTTGTTTTATTACATAATTATCATCATTATAAAAAATCTTTGTTTTATTACATAATTATCATCATTATAAAAAATCTTCGTTTTATTACATAATTATCATCATTAAAAAAAATCTTCGTTTAATTACATAATTATCATAATTATAAAAAATCTTTGTTTTATTACATAATTATCATAATTATAAAAAATCTTTGTTTTATTACATAATTATCATAATTATAAAAAATCTTTGTTTTATTACATAATTATCATCATTATAAAAAATCTTTGTTTTATTACATAATTATCATCATTATAAAAAATCTTCGTTTTATTACATAATTATCATAATTATAAAAAATCTTTGTTTTATTACATAATTATCATAATTATAAAAAATCTTTGTTTTATTACATAATTATCATAATTATAAAAAATCTTTGTTTTATTACATACTTATCATCATTATAAAAAATCTTCGTTTTATTACATAATTATCATCATTATAAAAATCTTCGTTTTATTACATAATTATCATCATTATAAAAAATCTTCGTTTTATTACATAATTATCATCATTATAAAAAATCTTTGTTTTATTACATAATTATCATAATTATAAAAAATCTTCGTTTTATTACAAAATTATCATCATTATAAAAAATCTTTGTTTTATTACATAATTATCACCATTATAAAAAAAAATCTTAAGAGACGAGCGCCTACATCTTAACAAAAAGCGTGGAGATCTGAAATCTCCAATAGCGGCCGTACGAGTTGAGGATATTCAGGAAATGTGTTTCGTTTTACACAATTTACCTATTTATCATAACATTCCAAAATCTTAATCAATTTATATTCCTACCTTTGCTTTGTATCAAATTTCAGTCTTAAGGTAACGGGTCTTAAGTTTTCAATTGATTCTACTGATGTAAATCTCTTTTCTGCTTCTTCTCATAACTTTATGTGAATTTTTTGAAATTCCAAAATTTGGCATTAAACAGCTTTTACCTGATACGTATGTCATAAAACACTATAAATACTACTACTACTACTAATAATAATAATAATGATAATAATATGACTAATAATAATAGTAGTAATAATAATAATAATAATAATAATAATAATAATAATAATAATAATAATAATAATACACATCTCTGATAATACTAAAACCAATACTATTATTACTAAGATTATTACGAGATGAAAATAATGACATATTTATTTACCGAGACAAAATAAATACAATTCTTGTGAAAATTCCATGAAAGCAGCGAAATCACACCCCTTCATTGTTGAGACCTCCAGATTCGAAATTGCTTTTTACTCTAATAGCTTTTTCCTCGATTTGTTTTATCTTGGAATTCCCTTCTTTGTTTCTGTTTCTTCTACCGTAACAATATGAAGCTACTATTGCTACTAGTTACATTTAATCATGTTTCGACTCGGCGAGCAAGTTTCCAGGTTAGTAGTAGTATCTATAAAGTATGGATTCGAGAATGATTTGTTCATCTAATCTGAAACGATTTCAATTCTTTTTTTTACCTTATGTTGTTTAAGATGCTTTTATTATTTTTCTCGGTATTTTTCTTAAATAAAAGTTGTGATTGAATCTGCTACTTGTATATTCATAGATTTTATTAAATTGTCTTTATGGTATTTTAGTTAATATATTGTGGTCGGGATATTGAAAAAAGAATGAACATACCTTAAAATACAAGAGGTAAAATCTAGGGAAATGGATAATAGAGAGAACGTTAGAAATAGAAGCAGCAGCACTTATTTGGCAGATAAATGAATGATATAAATAAATAAAAATACGGACATAATAGTAGAACATGCGACAGAATATTGGAGTGGTTTAAATTAATAAATAACATAAATAAATAACATATAATTAATAAATTACATAAATAACATAAATAAAAAAGAAAACGAAAGTAGCTACAACTGAAGTCAACGAAGTGAAAAAGATGGTGTATAAAATAAATTCAAATAACGTGAATAAAGAAGAAAATAGAAAACAGATGGCGTAAACGAATAAATGACGCAAATAAAGGTGAACGTGTATACATACCTATGCTCATTCTGCCAGTTCGAAGTTGGTGTTTTATTTTCAACATCGATGGCTCGGTGATCTCACTCAATGCTATTATACAAGAATTCTCTCTCCAATTAAAATCAAAACTTCAGTTTAAAGAAGTAACAGGATTATGTGTTTGAAATAACAACGATACACGTTATTTTCATTAAATAACAGACATACAAATTAGAAATCAGATTCCTACAAAATTAAGATACAGATCTCATAATTAAGAGCCAATCTCCCTCTCCTCCGAGAGTAACACGAGTTTAACTGCTTGTAAGATACCAGGAAACCAAACTGACCGCATGAGTCGGAAAGGCAGGTTTAATTTACCCCCACGAACCATATCACGGAATGTGCGTATTTCCGAGCTAAAAACATAGATTACTGTCTTTTTTTTTACCTCGTCCATATTCGAATACTCAGAAGAAGATACATATGAATGCAGTTGAGATAACAGATGATTAGTATATACCTAAAATCAATCCGATGACAATCTATGAATGTTATTTTGTTTAAAATATTAATCACACAGCTTAAACTCGCGTTTAAAGAGACACCTAAATTTTTCAAAGATAAATCTCATTTAGTGTATCCGAACCCCATTTAAAAGATAATCCAATTTTTTTCGTGACTTCTTTTCTCTAAGCCCAATATCTCTCATTTGCCGCAAGTTTGTTATCATCATGCAATCTCCCCTTTTTTTTCTTTTTTTAATTAGACGGAGAAAATTAAAATAATTTTTTAAAAAAGTAAACAAAAAAGTCTTTGATTTTTCAACCAATATTAATCGAAACCTTTTTACTTACTTTCTTTTTTTTTTGATTGCAAATCAGAGAAAGCCCTTTTTTGTTTTGTTAATCAGACGGAGAAAATTGGAAAAATATCATGCTTTTTAAATAAAAAAAAATCTTGTATTTTTCAAACAATATTAATCGTTGACTGCTGCTGCTGCTCCCACCGATTTAATACCTCTCACCACCACTTTACCTAACGTCTGCTGATTCTACCCCCACGAATTTAACTCCTATCACCACTACTATATTTGTCCTTATGCTACTCCCACCGATTTAACTCCTATCACCACTATTACTTTGCATTTTTTGCATTTATTTTGCATTTCCATACACCAAGCATGGTTACAAACAAGATTAAAACAGCCGCTGGGTCATCAGCTTCATACTGATACCTAAATTGCCTGGGTAGGTTGCCTGTAGGCTGACTTAAACCGCGTCACACACACAAACGGACAGACAGTACAGAAATTTATAATAGGATTTAGTCATTCATATATTTGATACATTTAGTAATTCATATATTTGATACATTTAGTCATTCATATATTTGATACATTTAGTATTCATATATTTGATACATTAAGTAATTCATATATTTTATGCATTTATACATTTATATATGTTATACATTAAGCCATTCATATATTTTATACATTTAGACAAAGCCATCATTTTTATCATTTTTTTGTAGTATGCATGAGATTAACTCCATAATTTTATTATTTTTATTACTAGCGGCCTCCCAAAAATACGACGCTTGCTTTATCAATCTGCATAATTTACTGTTGTTAAGTGGTAAACCTTTTGGCCAGTCAGTCTTGTAAATGCCATTGTTTCATGTTGAGCCATTTAATTGCTGTTCAATAATACTTGGAATAATAAATGTATTCCAAATTAAAATCATTTCTATCCTTTTACACCAATAAATGTTCTCTTTTTGTGATTTGTAGCTTCATAAGTGAAAGTAATGCCGGGATTAATAGGTGACGTCTTTAAGAACAAAATATATTCTACGTCCCTCAAGGTAGAGGTAATTTCGAGAGCATAAACTTATAAGGACATGCTATCAATCGATTTATTATATATTTGTCATTAGACGGTCTGAATAAAAAATAAGCGGTGTGGAGAGTGATAACGTCCGTACTAACATAACATTTCTTTAGAATAATCATTATATTATTACGCTTATCGCTCCGTCCGTTATCATGCTGTGCATCCCTAAAAAAGGATATATAAACAAAGGATATATAAAACAAAAATTGGTGTCGCTGTTGAGGCAACGCTAATAAAAATGATTTGTCTTTCTTGGCCTTTTGGCTAAGATCAAAGTGTAGTATCTGTTCTTCAGGTGCTACATTTCAATTTCTTCTCTCTCAGTGGAAGAGAAATCGTTTATGACTACCACAATTTTTTCTCCACATTAAAAAACGACCCTGGTGTCTAAATCTGTCCCGTGGGGAGGTATTGTGAATAGGTACTATATTTAATGTAACAAAGTTTTAATATGAAAAAGTATCTGGAAAATGTTATTTCTGATTTAATTACAAAATGCTCTGGAAATGTCATTTATAATTAATTATAAACTGCCATGGAAAAATGTCCGTTCTGATTAGATTTTTTTTGTTTACTTGCCTCTCCCCAAGGGCGGAATTGGATATGAGGTCGGTTAAAAATTTAGGGGAAAACCAGTCCTCCAAAAGGGGCACTCTGGTTAATAACAAAAATAAAAATTGTATCAGTAATGAAGGACTTCTCCTCCATTAACAAAGACCAAAAAAGGGGGGAGTTAAGTCACTGGAATGCTGAAACTGATAGTACACTCAGAAATTCGTGTTAAAGCAATGGTTGCCTAAATCCCAATCGTGTTAATGTTTTTATGTATTACTTTCGATAAGCTGCTGAAACAGTTTATGATTTAAACATGACTTTATTTCAAGTATATTTTAAGCAGTGTGTTACGGGATATGAAGTCAGTCCCGGAAATTACTCAAACCGTTTACGATTTTAACATTACTTTATTTCATGTATATTTTTAACAGTGGGGGGGGGAATATTAAATCAGTCCCGAAAATGGGTGAAACCGTTTACGCATTACACATTACTTTATTTAATGTATATTTTTAATATTGGGGTGGGAAATATGAAGTCGATTTCGGAAATGGTTGCAACCATTTACATAAATAAAGTAATGTTCACATTACTTTATTTAATGTATATTTTTAACAGTAAGATGGGCGATGAGAAGTCGGTTCCGGAAATTGCTGAAAAAGTTTACGATTTATACATTACTTTATTTCATGTATATTTTCAACAGTGAGCTTGGGATTATAAGTCAGTTCCAGAAATGGCTGAAACAGTTTACTATTTAGACATTACATTATTTCATGTATATTTTTAGCAGTGGGTTTGGGATATAAAGTCGGTCCCGGAAATGGCTGAAACAGTTTACTATTTAAACATTACATTATTTCATGTATATTTTTAGCAATGGGTTGAAGATATAAAGTCAGTCCCGGAAATGGCTGAAACAGTTTACGATTAAAACATTACTTTATTTAATGTATATTTTCAACAGTGGGGTGGCGGACATGAAGTACGTCCTGGGATTGAATGAGATGTGCAAATATATACTATCAGAAAGCGTTGCCGAATATTGAATGAGATAGGTGAAACATATAGTAGCAAAATACCCAGCGTCGCCCGGGATCGAATGAGATAGATGGACGATATATATTAGTAGAATATTCGGCGTCACCCGGGATTGGATATGAGAATACCCAGAATTGATTGATTTGTTTGTAATGAAATAATCAGCCCAGACAATATATCAAAGTTATTATTAAAGTAAGGGGGGGCGACAGATTGGGTTAAAGTTATAAAAAATATTGTCGAAATTAGTAACATATACAAGAATTATGAAAAATGATGAAATATGAGTTACTTGATTGGTGTGTTTGTAATGATATAATAAGCACAGACAATATATCAAATATATTATATAAGTAGAAGGGAGAGGCATAATGTGGGTTTTTAATTATAAAAATTATTGTCGAAATTAGTAACATATCAAGGATTATGAACGAAGATTTAATGATAGTTAATCAATTGTGTGTTTATAACAAAATAATCAGCCCAGGAAATATATCAAAGTAATTATGTTAGTAAGAGAGAGCAATAAGGATGGTTTAAATTATGAAAAATAATTGTCGAAATTAGTAACATATCCAAGAATTATGAAAAATGATAATATATTATTTAATGCATTAGTGTGTTTGCCATGAAATAACATGACCAGGCAATATATCAAAGTTATTATTTTAGTAAGTGGGACGAGGATGTGGGTTAAAAGGATGAAAAATAATTGTCGACATTATTAACATATCCAAGAATTATGAAAAATGACGAAATATGAGTTAATTGATTGGTGTATTTGAAATGAAGTAATCATCACAGATAATATATCAAATTTATTATTTTAGTAGTAGGGGGGTGATAATGTGGGTTAAAAATATTAAAAATAATTGTCGAAATGAGTGACATATCCAAGAATTAAGAAAAATGATGAAGTGTAAGTTAATTGATAGTTGTGATTTTATGAAATAATCAGCCCAGACAATATATCAAAGCAATTTTTTATCAACAGTGTGTGACGAGGATGGTTTAAATTCTAAATATTATTGTCGAAATTAGTAACATACCCAAGAATTACGAAAAATGACGAAATGTGATTTAAATGATTGGCGTGTTTATAATAAAATAATCACCCTAGACAATATATCCAAAGTTATTCTATAAGTAAAGGGGAAGGAGATAAGGGGAGCTTAAATTATGTAAAAATATTGTCGAAATTAGTAACATATCCAACAAGTACGAAAAACGAGTAAATATTAGTTACTTGATTGGTGTGTTTGTAAGGAAATAACCAGCCTAGACAATATATCAAAGTTATTATTTAGTAAAGAGGGAAGCGCGAAAATGTGCGTTAAAATTATGAAAAATGTTTGTAAAAATAAGTAACATATCCAAGAATTATGAAAACTGATTAAATATGATTTCATGCATTACTGTGTTTGTAATAAAATAATAAGCCCATACAATATTTCAAAGTTATTATTTAATTAAGGAGGGGCGATAATGTATCAAAGTTATTATTTTAGGAAGGTTTGGCGACAACGTTGGTTTAAATTATAAAAAATATTGTCGAAATTAGTAACATATCCAAGAATTACGAAAAATAATAAAATGTGAGTTGATTGATGTGTGTGTTTGTAATGAAATAATCATCCTAGACAATATATCAAAGTTATTATTTGACTAAGGTGTCCGATATGGTGAGTTTAAATGATGAAAATTTATTGTCAAAATTAGTATCCAAGAATTATTAAAAATGACGAAATGCGAGTTAATTGATGACTGTGTTTTTTATAAAATAATCAGCGGATACAATATATAAAATTCAATATTTTAGTAAAGGGAGGGGCGATAATGTGGGTTGAAATTATGAAAAATCATTGTCGAACATAGTAACATATTCAATAATTATGAAAAATGATAAAATGTGAGTTAATTGACCGGTGTGTTTGTAATGAAATAATCAGTCCAGGAAATATATCAAAGTAATTATTTTAGTAAGGGGGCGATACAGTTTTAATAAAAAAACTTGAATAATATGATTGTTCCTTCATTAATGCTGAACAGAACGCTGACAGCATGCCCAGCTACAATATATTACATATGAAAAATGCTGCTGTGGAATTTCCACAGGTCCCGCTAGTTATCCATTATATTCACTAATGATTTCAAAAAGTTATAAGAAAGATATGACTTGGGTACCAGACGCTAAAATCGAAACCAGAACGTTTAGTGCTCCAGACTTAGCCGTTATTTGTCTAATCAGCATCATTACTGTTTGAGCTACAGTTTAATATATTAAAATATATCAACCAATGGCAATGCACATCTATCTATCTATCTATCTATCTATCCATCTATCTATCTATCTATCTATCTATAAATTCGTTTTTCTTTTGTGTGTATTGATATTCATATTAAAATAAAACTCCTTTTCTACTTATTTAAAAAGAAAATACAATTTTGTTATATATTGGTTGTGAAATTGCATTCATTTCATTTCTTTTGTCAGCTTGATGACGTCATAGAAGATCCCAAATTATCATCATGAAAAAAATCCATAAAAGAAAAAAATGTTTCAATACAATAATTTAAACACAAACTTTAGTTTAAAGAAACAAACATGAAATTCGATAAGCGTATAAATTTTACTGTTTCATCTATCGGCATTATTTGCTATTGATAATATTGACTTTTGAATATATACGTTTGTTAGGATTGATGATATGAAAGCTGCATCTCTATTCTTCCAAAAAATAGATTTTATTTTTAACTAAGGAATGCCTTTCTCTATCATAATTTGAAAAGTCATCTTAACTCCCATAACAACCCATTTCCTTGATAAATTTGAGAATGAATAAATTCAGTTGACATGAATTACACCATTTAACACAGCGAAATAATATTAGCATCCTGAAATAAAGCAAATAGATAAACTTGGATATAAAATGATAAGGGAACCTTGGATTATCATTACACACAACTATAAACTATAAATCTATCATGTATGAGAAATAAAGAAAAATAAACTATAATTAAACACATAAGTATAAAAGTCAAGGAGATCTTAGTTCTGCTATTATTAACTAAGCACAAGTATGAACAAAGATTACTGACTTTGATATGTATATTTACTTAAAAACATAGAACCACAGACTTCAAAGAAACCCATGTATATTTCGCCAATATAAATCAAGATATATATATATATCTATATATATATATATATAACTACTTAATTTACTCACATAAAATTAATATACGAAAGTATAAATTTATGCGTAAAGTATTTACTTCAAATTGTTCAATACGTAGGTGGAGCAGGTTAGTAAGTTATAAAATATCTATGGCGCTTAAGCTACACTGACTATTCCGCGTTTCATCCACTCTAGGACTCTTCAGGCTTATGCGCGAATTTTGTGATTGTTTGTCGTTTTTATATGCGCATATTCTATCTAGATTTTAGTTAGCCAATCAGCTTTCTAGTATCCACAGCGCCTTCCTATCAGCCAATGAGCATACACTTATCGGGCAAAGGCCTATTTGACCTCTGGTTTACCCGCTCCTTTGTGTGTGCTCTATTTAGCCTGGATATCTAGTTTCTTGATCTGTTTTAAATATAAGTTAGGGTTTTTATTTTCAATGTTAGTTCATATATAAATATATATATATATGTACATACATATATGTACATATATATGCATATATATACATGCATATATGTGTGATCGCTTATGTATATTTATGTTTATTTAATTTATTTATTTGTTTATTTTCTATTGTTTTTGTCAGTTTTAAAACTATTTTGTATCGCTATCCTAGAGTAAATTTTATTTTGTGAACACAGTTGTTTGCTATTTCTCTTCTACTGTTTAATAGATGTTGGGGTTCTTTAAAGTACAGGATAGCACATTTTTCATGAAGGCATAATCTACATGGGTTGTCTAGGTAGCTGGTCTTATTATTTTCCATTCAATTACCGTCGAATGTCCGCTTTCCTTGCGTTCCCAGTATTTATTTGCTAGCGTTGTTTTCATACGGTGTTTTTTATTGTTGAATGTACTTTTGTGGTCATAATATCGAGTTTTGAAATCTAAGGAAGGCATACCTACGTAATATTTCTTGTTATTCTGGTTTTCTTTCGCAAATATTGTGGCCTAGTAAACTACGCTTTTGGTTAGACATTATTCATTTTGAAGTGGGCAAAGTGTGCGGTGTCTACAGTTCGCTATTAGTATTTTTATTCATAGTATGGTTGTTCTTGGCCGGGGTTGGTTGGTTTATTATTATTATTATTATTATTATTATTATTATTATTATTATTATTATTATTATTATTATTATTGCTTCTGCTAGTGTTGGTTTTATTTTTGTCATGGTGTCTACTTTTTTATTGTTTATTTTATTGTTGTTTACATTGTTTTTATTTAATATTTTGTTATTATATGCTTTAATTATCATCTCTAGATTTTCGCGACAATTGTAGGATAATTTTAAGGTATTTTTATTGAAAAATTTGTGTAAGGGGCTGTTGCGGGAAAGTGTTTTTCAATAAGATCTAGAAATTTCTTGCCAAGTTTTGTTTTTAACATTTGATTGTATGGGGCCGTATACCAAATTATATATGGGGCCGTATACCAAATAATAGTTCTTTTTCTTCTATTTTTAATTTTATTATAGTTATTGGTGTTTTGTTGCTTATATTTGATATCGATATTTTTGTATCCACTATTTTTTAGGACTGTTTCATAGATATTGGTTGACCTGTAAAATGCATTTTCATCGCTTGAGTTATTACTTAGTCTACTTACGATCTGGTTAGGAATCTGTTTTATAATTGATGGTGGGTGATTGGACTTAGGGTTTACATATATTGGAGTAGCGTTATCTTTTAAGTAGGGTTCATATGTGTTTTTATCTAAGTTTAACGTGACGTCCAGGAAGTTTATTATTTTTATGTTAGCTGATACATCTGCTTTTAGGCCTAATTTTTTCATTTCCTTGTGTATGATTTTCTTAAAGTTATCTCCCTTGGCTTTGTTGGAGTTGTTTTTATTATAGCTAGTCCGTCATCTGTATATAGGCCGATATCCGTAGTATCAAATATGCTTGTGAGGGTATATCGAACGAATAATCCCACAAGATCTGATGCCTCTGCAGAATCCCTGGCACCCATCGCCAAATCAAACGAATTTTTCATTTTAGTTTTTATCCATTGGTTATTGTTATTTATTAGAACTGATTTTCTACATTTTTTAATGATGTTGATTTCTTCCGAGGATATATCAGTGTATGCCTTGGCAAATTCTAGGGCAATGTTAAAAAGTTCTTCGGATTTCGAGGGATAAAAGTCTATGATGTCAAACTGTATAAACGTACATTTATCTTTGTTTTCTATATTTTTAAACCAGGTGATTGCTTTGGCGGTATTTGCCCACTGGTTTTATTCTAGGTTTTGTTTGATTTGTTTGTTTACTCTAGAAATATTGTTTTGCTAATTCTACCTATTTCTGGTTTAGTTGGGTTTATCAAGCGGGTGCTGGAATTACTATTAAAGTCCCATTTGTGGATAGTAGAAAGCTGATTGGCTAACTAAAATCTAAATAGAAGATGCGTATGTAAAAACGACAAACAACCACAAAATTCGCGCATATGCCTGAAGAGTCCTAGAGTGGATGAAATGCGGAATATTCAGTGTAGCTTAATCGCCATATATATTTAATAACTTACTATATATATATATATATATATATATATATATATATATATATATATATATTGAGTACGATGATTGATTTTATAATCATGTAAAATCAGCTGAGATATTTCAAAAACTAAGGGTGATAATTTTACTTAAATAGAAGAATGAATGATTTAAACGTTCAAAGGGAGATAACAATTAATTAGTTACTAGTTGATTTTTTTAAAAAATAATGAATGCATCTTATTGAACTAATTGAATAAAATAATATTTTTTAAAAATTAGTAATTATAATTTATATATAATTTATAGAACTTATATTAATAAAAATAGTAACATATACATTCAAAGTGAATTGATAATAAAATAAAATAATATAGAAAGTAATGGTAAAATATCAGATAATATAATAATAATGATAAAATAATAGTTATTAATTTATAAATTATACATTTTAAGATAGATTAGTCATAAGATACTTTTATGGTTTATGGTGGCTTAAATTTGTCGGATCTAAACGAACGCTTATGAATGCATCCGAAAGAAATTCATCTTTTAAGTTCCAGAGAATGGTTATATATATATATATATATATTATATTATATTATATCATATTATATTATATATATATATGTATATATATATTATATTTTAAAATCTTAAGGGCTTCATATCTACAAAGTGCACAGAATCTGTCCCCCGATATATATGCTTTATAAGATCCTATTATTTCCCATTTTAAATTGAAGGGAATATTTTTATCATTGAGTCTCCAAATATGTTTAGATAAAGCAGTCTGGTTTCTAAGGAAGGATTTTTAAACGAGTGCTTATGTGTTGAAATCCTATGCTTAATAAGTCCAGATGTGGAACCGAAGTAGATTACATTTTGTTTAATATATTTGTTTTCAGTTAAATTAAGAGGGGTATTGCTATTTAATAGGTTTGGTTGTATTTGATTAGTAGATTGTTTTATGGGGGTGCAGTTATTTAATAACTGTGTGGAGGAGTTTGATTGTGAAAAGAGATTTGCATGGCTGCTATTAACATAATTTGTATTTTGGGTTTGTGACACTGGGCCACTATAAACCATTTTTTTTATCTTGCAGGTGCCTTGTAGAGGACATTTATTTTTTCTTCTACAGTTACAGCCTGGTATAGTTTCTATATTTCCATTTTGTATCTTATTATTTTTTTTATTGTAAGAACTAATTTATTTATGTAGGTTCGGCATAGTTGAGTCAGACACTTTCATCGTGTTCTTATTAAAGATTTTATTTTATCTATGAGAGGCCTTAATGTTTTTTATCTAATATTTAAAAAAAATTCCCTGGCTATGGTTTTCTCAAGATTTTTAGAATATGGAGGATTGAACCATAGGATTTCCCTATGTCTGTTTTTACGCTTACGGATTTTGGTTTGTTGTTTATTTGTGTTAGTGGCTAATGCTTGAGGTTTAATTTGGTTTTGTATTGTATTTTGATTATTTTTTGCCATTCGTATGCGGGATGAGATGGCCATATTATAAGTTATTATGTTTTAGTAGATTTATTGCAATTATTATAATTTTCAGTGCAGTTCATATATTTATCGTTTTTATTTAGGTATTTGTTTTGTGATTTGTGTCCTGAGTTTTTAAGGGCCTCATTGTAAGATTTTGTGTTTTTGTTAAATATAGATTTGTTAGAAGATAGTTTAGGAATTCTTAAAGAGACATTAGGGACTATTGATTTCAATGTTGACTTAGGATGGTTTTGATTAATTATGGACATATAGTACAGTTTGGTTTGGTTTATGATAGGGTTCAAAAATAGAGTGTTCAAGATTTAAGGTTACGTCTAAGAAATTAACAATTTCTTTTATTAGGGTCGATTTTTATAGTAAGTCCATAATTTTTAAAGAACTTATGCTTTCTCGTAATGTTTATTTGTGGAGTTTGTTACGAAATATGCACCATCTCCGTATAGGCCCTCCCCTCAAATTTGAATTGCTCATGGCGTATATTATGAATTTCATCTAAAAGGAAAGGGCCCACAAGGTTAGTGACCTGATCTGAGTCTATCGAGCCCATTAAAATGTTATAATGGTCAGGGGTATTGTTTCTGGTCCAATAATTACAACGATTACTGTTTTCTTTTATTTTAATTGTATTAATGAATTTACTAATACATTAAGATATACTCTGCTCTTTAGGCTCTTGTTCTAATCCCATATATATATATATATATATATATATATATATATATATATATATAAATTAGATGGTTTCGGCAGTTCGCTATCCGCTCGATGAGTTTTCTACATGAAATACTTGAAATAAAACTAATAAAATATAAATGTTTTACTTATGTAAACACTAAACAAACGCGTTCTCATTAATCTATTAAAATTCACATTAACCTTATAAAATTTTGATACGACTATATTTATCTCTAGCTTAAGAAATAATGAAAATAGAATAAATCAATAATCAAGTGAGAACTCTATGAAAGATAGTTAAAGAGAGAATACACCATTATTACATAAACAGTTCTCCTGCAATTACTATCGACATGAAGGAACAGTCAGCATAAACATTTCATCTTGAAACACTTGTCCACGAAATAAACAATATTTTAAACACGGCTATTTGTTATATCAAAGTCAAAATAATCGCTAAATTTAATAAAAACAATAATAAAATATAGTTAATTAATAAAACATCCTATTGCACAGCAATATGCAAATTATTAAATTTTATTACTAAAATAACATATACGCAGGCAGTACATAAGCAGTTTTATATTATATAAACTTGATTTAACTTGAACTAAGGTGTTTGACCTCGTACTTAGTGCGAAAAATTAGTCTAACTTTCACACACACACACACACACGCGCACACACACGCACGCGCGCGCACACACACACACATATATATATACGTATATATATATATATATATATATATATATATATATATATATATATATATATATATATATACACTTGTGTGCATTAAGAAACAGCAATGTTTCCCAAAAATGATTTGTTGCTGCTAAATCGTCACGTTTCGAAAATTCCCACGACAACACCCCATCTCTATATCAGTTTTATTTGTCTTTCTTGTCTTTTATTCTTAACTTGCGGCCTTTCCCAGGTGTATAGCTATTCAGGACGGATTGCGAAACCCAATAATGGGATTAACCTCATCGTATTCTTCGTTTGAGGCGAAATAATTATTTTACGTAACCATAAAACAAATAAACAAATGAGAATGTACTTGAATGTTTGCCATTTGCTTCCAGTAATGCATTTATCGGTGATATTCAGCTTGTAGGGATCAGTTCCTGAATGCACATAAATAACATCAATATTAATATTCTTTAGATGCGTCTATCAAAATAGCGCGTTTAATGATGGCACTATTTTATTTGAAAAGTAAGCTTGTCGAAGCAACAAAAATGTGTTTAACAATAAAACAAATTTTCACAAGTGAAATTTGACCAACCAAATTGCTGTCTAATATCTCTTCAATTATTTTCTGTATGGTATTTACAAAAATGAACATGACTTAAACCTAACTAATTGCCCAACAAGTAGAGCGTCAGTTTGACATAAGTTGGTGCTTCTAAAATAAGCTTAATCTACGTAATCTGCGCTGTTAGCAATGCAATGTTATTAAAACTTTAACCATGATAGAATGCAATGCCGTTTTCGTGACAGATTGGCGAACCCACATGCAAACATTGTCTCTTATGATGTGCATATTAACTCAGTGGTAGTTTATTTAAGTTGCATATTCATCAAATACAATTTTAAAATTAAGCATTAGAGACAGACAGACAAAATATATTTTAAACTTCCACAGTTTACTTGGTCGGCTGAAAAATAACGTTTATTACAAATATAAGCGGACATCTATAGTCTTTTATGAAAAATACTTGCCACATGCAAAATAATGTGCGTCCATTCAATTTGAATATTTATTTATGAATATCATATTTTAAATATAAGAAGTGTGACAGACGCCTCAACGTACCAACAACCAACCATTTTAATATATAAATGTGACAGACCAATAGCGAGGCACAAAAATGGCCAGATCAGCTTGTACGAATACTGAGATTATAAAAATTTAATAATACAAATCCCAATGGCACTTGTATTAATTCGCATGCATCACTTATAATTCAATTTGGAACCCATCTATGCTCGTCAGAAACTTCTCGTTCATCTTTTCGTATGAGTTTGCATTTCGCAATTCATAGAACACTTGAATATACATGTACATATGTCAGGACACACTTTGTTATTTTTTTCGTTTTCAAGTTGCATTTATTTCTATCATTTTATCATTATTATTTATTTAACGAAATATTTTTATGCTAATAAATAATGTGGTGAGGTGTATTCGAATAGCTGCTTTCCGATCATACATAAGGCATGCTTCAAATACCAATTCTGGAGGACGTAAGTGTAACGATGCTAAAACTTTCGCTCTGTAGACACAAAGAGCTCACCCATAAGTTAGAACTATTAAAAGAACTCTACAGAAAAAATGCCTCTATTGGTCAATATTTTCTGTATAAAATGTTTTGTCTACAATGGTGAGCAGAGATGATGCCCCTTCCCATGCTCCTTGCAATATTGGCGATAATTACTTCATATCTTCTCGAGCTCTATTTCTCTCTCCCGCAGTTTTGTTCTGTTTTTTTTATTGCCCTATTCGACTTCATGTATTTATTTAAAACGTTATTCGCCGACATTTTTCTAGTTGAAATTGAATCGGTCGAAAGGTACCTAGAGTTTTATTGTTTTTATTCGACTAGGCTTTTGACTATTAAATTTCAAAAACATTCTCTTAAATTTCCCCTTACTTTTTCTATATGATCGGTGTATGGCTCTAATTATTCTCTTTACATCAATATAATTTTCTACTAAAAAAAACCTGTACATATATATATATATATATATATATATATATATATATATATAGTGCAAAATTTTGTTGAAAATTCAAAGCCTCACGTTTTCTTTTTATAGCCTTCGTTTACTTCTTTGATTTTTTCCATTACAGCTGTTTCGTTAGTGGGAAAGGAATTTTACGATTTATGTATCCATAAAAATATCCTGTCCTCACCAACTTCTTCAGATGTTTTTTACATTAGATTTTTACAACAAAAGGTATATTTTTAACATGCTGAACATCGTATTCGGGTAAAAAGACTTCCAAAATCATGTTTCCTCACTTCCGCCATCTTTTAGTGTTATGTGAAGATAGTTTTCCGTTTTAACCCACAGTTTCCTATTTTTATTTTGTATTTATTTATTATTTATTTTTGTTTTAATTTCCTCCTTTTTCCCGATTTTTTTTTTCCAATTATCTTATAATTTTATTTCTACATCTACGCGTGTTTATTTGAATATTCCTTTTTTGCTTGGTGTTTGAATTCGTATTATCACCTAATCCCTCTTTTTAAAGGAAAAGTCACTCTCATGGTATCAGTTTTTATATCTAGGAGTACCTCCCTTGCACCTTTTATCTTTCCTTATATTATATGTTTAGTTTTTACTATGTTTTTCCTAATCTGCTCTAGTGCGTGAAATTAAGTAGCTATTTCTATGCAAACATGCGTGTATTACGTCTAGTCGTTTGTTTAATAATTTTTTTTTATATTAATATATGGTATGCTTCTAATATACATAGGTTGCATCTTTCGTTTTGCTCGGTTTATATTTTCCCCTTTATAAATCATTGATCATCTTAATTTATATTCAGTTTTATTTTTCTTTAATCCCTTACGGCTAAAGTGGTTGAATTTTCTTGTGTTTTTTTCGGTTGTTTTCGTTATTACTATTGATTCTGTTTCTATTTTCGTTATAGTAATTGTAATTGTCACTATTTTTATGATCCTTTCTACTGTTGTTTTCATTTTTATCTGCATGATTGTTGTTTTCGTTATTTGTGGTGTTATTTTCTTTCTCAGTTTCATTTTTAAACGATGCTAGGTGATTACGATATCTGTCCTAAAAGCAAGTTCCAGTGCTACCCAGATATACTTTAGTTTCATTATTTGTTATAACTTCACATTTGTATACTACGTTTGAAGTTAAGCAGTCCCTCCCATTAGACATTCAGTAGGGTCCCGGCAGTTACAATCTTTTACGTTGTTAGATTCATTTTCTGTCCTATCTCTCTTTTTCAAAAATTTGTTTAATTTTGTGTTATTTGAGCCAATTATGGTATTTGTTAAGTTAGCAGACGTTGAGATATCTTAACAGTGTTTTTATTAATTATCTTACTTAGTTTACTATCTTGCGGGGAATTTTTCTCTATAATTTGGTAAAATTCCCTCGCAATGTTATTTTTTTATGTGGTGGCTTAACGGCGGATTAAACCACGTCTGGCTCTTCTTCTATTTTTCTATTTAACTTCTCTTTCGGTTTTATTATGGTTTAGCTTTTAATTTTTCTTTTTTGTGTTTATTATATGTTTTACTTTTCATTTGTTTTGCTCTTTTTTCCTCTTTTATATTTCCTCGTCGACATGTTGTAAGATATTACATGTTGCATTGTTTATTGTTCTTTCTGTACCTATGTTATTGGTTTGAGTTTCCTTAAAACATTTAATTTGTTCTTTATATCATGATCTAGCTAAGACTTTGTTATAATATTCCTTGTTTTGATTGAATAATTCTTCATTTTGTGATATTTTGGATATTCTTTTTGAGATGCTAGGCATAAGTGCTTTTTCATACTATTCGGATAGTTGGACTTGTGATCTATGTAGAATAACGTTTGGTTGGGTTTATGGTAGGGTTCATAGGAGTTATTGCTTAGATTCAGGGTTATGTCTAAGAAGTTTACACATGGTTTGGGTCTATTGTTTTATCTAAGTTCAGTTTACTGAAGAATTGTTTAATTTGTTTTTTCTAATAACCTATTTTTTTAGTTCATATAGAATAATGCATCATCCTGGTATAGTCCTCCTCTTAGTCCTGGAATCTTTTTATATAGTTCATGTAGCATATAATGGCCTACAAGGTTCATTACTTGTGCACTATCCGGAAACCCATTGTGACGTCAAAGTTGAGGTTTTTATTCTTTCTGGTCCATAGTTTGTTTTCATATTTAATTAGAGTTCTTCTTGCTAATCTTATAATGTCTAATTATAATTTTGTTATCTTTGTTAGTTTTCTAGCTAGTTCTAGTGCTTCATCGAAGAGATCTGGTGAAAGAGAGGGGTAATATGAATCTATATTAAACCTAAGGAATTTTCTATTTTTGCCTTGGGGTAGTGTGCAGAACCATTCAATTACCTCTTCCGATGATTTTTACAGGTTATGGTAAATTTTGTTTTTTTACTTTAGGTAGGATTTCGTATAATATTCATTTGCCAAATCTGAAATACATGGAGAAATCAGTCTAATGTTGAATTCTGGTTTATGGTCTTTTAGGGTAAAAAGTGGTGTATATCCCTCTATCTTATCCTGTATGTTCCTTTTTTCACTTATTTTAAAGGTTTCAGAGTTTATACTATTCAGTTCTTCATTACTCGCAACTCTATAGTTTTTATTGAGTTCCTTCATAATTAGGTTGTTGTAGGTTTCAAAATCCATGCTGTATATATTCATGGTTTTTTCTGCTGGAATCATCAAGTTCGGATTATCTTTAATATTTTTAAAAGATATTATGGAT
The DNA here is from genome assembly GCF_053919585.1 of Euprymna scolopes. Lineage (NCBI taxonomy): Eukaryota > Metazoa > Mollusca > Cephalopoda > Sepiida > Sepiolidae > Euprymna > Euprymna scolopes. The sequence continues at coordinate 73,790,460 of NC_136505.1, read as the reverse complement.
TTTTTCAATTGTTCTGTTCATTTACTTGTGTTTCTTCTTGATTTTTAGTTTTTTTAAATCCATGTTAACATGTCTAATTCGAACGCTTCTAAGGCAGAAATTACTAGTGGGAATTTCCTGGATTTAATTTTATATTTTCTATCATAAGGCGTTTCTGTGTTTTCATTTACAGTTTGGCTGTGTAATTCGGGTTTGTGTGCATCCCTCTGTGTTTTTTTTCTTCTGTGCTTTTGTGGTGGAAGATCCTCCATCAAATTCTTTTAAGGAGGGAATTCACGGCTTGTACCATGAATATATATATATATATATATATATATATATATATATATATATATATATGCATAAAGTGTGTGTGTGTGTGTGTGTGTGTGTGTGAGAGAGAGAGAGAGAGAGAGAGAGAGAGAGAGAGAATTAAGTAGGATGAGACAGGAATTAACCAAACAAAAATATAAAGCTAGTTATGTCAAATTTATACATTACTTACTCCAAACTACCTGAAGGTATCTACATAAAAAACATAGAATAAACCGCGTCGCATTTCATACAAGTAAAATCTTTCTGAAATGCTGGACGTATCCCCTTCCTTTTTCTTCTTTATAAACCAATTACTGGCCCCAGAATTTGAGTTCGCTATAAATACTAGCCATTGCGTCTGCTGCTGCTGCTGCTGCTGCTAATTTCTTCTATCGCCAATGTTTATCAGCATATATTTTGACAATAATCTTAAGATGTTCTCGGAATGGACGAAAATGTTTGTAATAGGCATAGATTAACATGTTTGATTTTTACACGAAAAGATATGGAATTTTTTTTACACAATTGGAAAAAAAAACCCAAAACTCTCTGTTATCTTTAATAATGATTTTTCAAAGACGAACAACTTGAGAAGGGTCTATATTAACGACATCTGGCGTCATACTTTTAAAAAATATTTAAATGCATGTCTCTCAAAATTAAATTGAGCTGTTACATTTATTTAGTTAATATAAATGTAATTGTGAATTCATAATTAAAGAAAATTATGTTAAATACAACTAAAATAAATACCAATGACATTTGTGAAATGTTTAAGGTATGAATATTACATGTGTAGACGCTTTACATATGTGCGCTTATAAGGCAACAGTTTTTAAGATTAAAAAAAAGGTTTAAAACCACTTAAATGTTAAATTTTTCCAGTTCTCATGTGATGAATCCAGTTTGTTATATTTAATTTCACGTAAATTGGCATCTCATACGAAAGAATGTCACTTCATACCTCGTATGAATCAGTTTCTGACATGCAAATTAAACTAATCCTAACTCAGCCTCATCTAACTATTATACAGGTTCTTCATGTATTTTTTTTTATAATCTTAAGATTCCTGTTGTCAAGAATATGTAAGGTGGACAAGGTAGCATAATTTCGTTATTATGAATTATATTAAAACGGTGAATAAACTTCCTATTTTAATTAAATTGATTGTTATACGTTGATAAATGATTCACATGTGTAAAATAGCAAAACACACAAAAAATCGCTTTTTGGTAAACTAAGTATACCTTCTTTTAAATCCTGGATAACATAAATATGTTAACAGTTTCCATAGAAAGAAAAAAAAACATAATTTTCTCAGGTAATATCTTACTTTTCAGCAAAACTGCAAAGCAAATGTTTCAACGGTAGCATCCCTAAAGAGATGGCGTTTGCTAAAAGTAGCGTATTTCTGCTGAAGTCATATTGGTTAGTCTAAAACAGATAAAGAAGAGACTTGGAGGGACCGGTTATACACGATGAAATATTAAAGTTTTTGTTTAGGATTTATAAAGGACACTGCTGGCTCTGCCCATACTGGTTTCAAGATGAAAGTCCGCTAATAATTTTTAAGTAAGACTATATAATATCCATTTAGACTAAAAATTCCAAATCTGCCGTGTAAATCTCTTTATAAAACTCAAATTGCATCGCCTCCGAAACGGTAGGTCGCAGAACCATGCGAGGTGGCTGAAATGATTGCATAAAAACTGTCCACAAGGACCGTTTTTTATGGGTAATTACTAAGTAAAAATAGTTGCTAAGGGATATAAAATGGGTTAAAATGGAAAGAAATCATAACTTGACAATCATTTAGTCGACTTCAAATATCTTCTAAACACGTGCAAACATTTATACGTTTAATGAGATTTTTACGTAAATCTAAGTTTATTTTCACTATTTTATACCCAATTAACGGTGTCTCGCCCAGTAATATTTCCGGCGGAGACGCATTAAATTTAGCTTTTGGTTTCGAGTTCGGTTTTATTTCTAGCTGATGCATTCAAGTCAAATTTTTACTTTTGATATCCAATTTTTCATACAGCCTTTCCCATTTGGTGAAAATAAATGTTTCTTAGTTTAGCTAAAATGTAGTGTAAGTAAAAATCAGTTTTTAGAGACTACCAGTGAAATCTATGTCACGGTAAATAATTTACGTGATAAAAATAGAAGTTAAGCAGACAGTTTAAAATTATTTATGTTTTTTGTCATTTCATTAGAAAAAATAATTTGAGACAATTCGATTTTTGAGGTTTATTCGAATTAAAAAATCTTAACAAAAAATTCTTATTTATTTTCAATACAACTTAAGTTGGCACCCTAATTTAGACATGCAAATTGTTGAAAGTGAGCAAAATAAGAAAATATGTGGTGGCGATAATGCACACACACACACACACACATACACACACACATATATATATGCATGTATATATATATATATATCTATTAGAACGTTTAGTAGTAAAATCAATATTGTATTACGTAGTAACACGTGTAAAAATGATAATTTCTGAACTCATCATCTCAATGTTTTAACACTTCTGGCGTTGGGATTATAAAGATTTGTTGCTGCAAATCCATAGTTTAATGTTATTAAAGAAAAACATACAGATAAATATTTGTGATGGACGCACCCGTTACGTAACAAAAATGTCATGTTCCAAAAGTTACGCACATTGATCAAATATTTTCTATATATAAACATTCATTCTTTACGATTTAAGCGATTTTAATTGTAGCCATTACAAGGAAGATTTTAATCTCGGTAGTTTGTATTATCTTTCTTTAGTAACTATGTATGGTCAATAAAACAACGTTCTATTTTCCTCATAGAATGATATATTTTTAGTTCAAAACTACTTGATTTTTGAAATATGACATTTTTACTAGGTGCCAGGTACGTACATCAATGAATTTCTATATTTATCTATATCTATATATTTTTCAAGTTAAAACGGTAATGACTCAGGCTGGAGGGCTATAATTTTTACTTTCGGCTTCGATTCAAGTCATATATATATATAAATGTATATATATATATATAATTTTAAAATTACTACTATATATTGGCTATAATATGATATGTAATAATGAATAGAGACTTGACTCTGTAATAATATATACGAAATCTGCATAAATTAAAATAGCATATTTAAGTGTATTTTACGATCGAGCAACGCCGGGCGCCCCTGTTAGTCTTTAATAAAATAAATAAATACTTGGTCGCTTTCCTTAAAAATTGAAATATTGTTTTTAAGGAATAACAAGTATGCATGGGATATAATTTATTGTTTTTCAAATCTAAAAGTTCTAACTTTTTATTATCTATAAATTAAATCTCACCTGGCTGTTTAAATGTATGTATGCATGTTTCGGGTATGCGGGTATACCTACTACCCCAGGGAGATGAACGCCTCTGCCTAGCATAGTTCCAGGTCACCCTTTGGCAAGGTGTAGTTCTGTTGGATTACTATCTATCTATCTATCTATCTATCTCTCTCTCTATATATATATATATATATACATAGATACATACATAATACAAACATATGCATGTTTGTTTGCTTATGTGTATGTGTGTGTATATGTCCAGTTGGCGGAGAGGTTAAAACTCCGTGATAATAAAACATGCACACTCTGCCACTGCTCAGTCATCTCACTATTTCAGTTTTCACTGTGAAACTAGTGGTACGGTGCGAGAGGGTACAATATGTGTAGCACAAGCATGTTGTGTCACGATCTTTATGTGCAGATATCTCTCGAAGAGAAAAAAAGAAAAAAAAAGTCCTATGGCTACAGGTGAGTGGCGACGTGCACAGGCTTCGCAGGCTGGAAGTGCATAGCTGCAAATCTGCACATGAGCGGCCAGTAATTTATATAACATCGTCGACTAAATCGCTTACAGGGTGGAAGCAACTTCGGTGGATGATCTGGCGGCTGAGCAGCCTTTTTTTAGAGATACACTGCTCACCCATGAATTTAGGAAGGGTCTAGAAAAGGTGACCTATAAATTGTCTACCCTTTTATTAGCTGGTCGGCTTCCTGCAGTCGGCGGCTGCTCTACATATTCAGGAGAAACAAGATAAAGTTGAAGAAAAATAATAAACAATGAAAATCAAAATTTTATTCGGAGAGGAATAACTAAACTGTTGCTACGTGGAATGTGAGAACTTTGCTAGATGTCCTGGATAGTGAAAGACCTGAGCGTAGGACAGCTATTGTTACAAGAGAGCTCGCTAGGTACAGCATATACATTGCGGCATTTTCTGAAACACGATTGAGTGGTGAGGATCAATTGGTGGAAGTGGACTCGGGATACACCTCTTTTTGTAAAGGAAAATTATCGGCGCTGAGACGAGAAGGCGGAGTTGGCTTTGCAGTGCGTTCTGATTTGGTGAAGAGGATTGAACAGTCAATCTGTGTAAGTGACAGAATTATGACGATACGCTTCTCTCTTGCACACAGTAGGTATATGACAATTTTATCTGTGCATGCCTCTACCATGGGTCATGATGAAGACACCATCGCAGTGTTGTACCGAGATATCAGTCATACCATTTCCTCTATTCCTTTATCTGAGAAGATCTTACTCATGGGTGATTTAAATGCTAGGGTTGTCAAGTATCATCACACCTGGGACTCACTCGGTCAGTTTGGTGCAGGTAAAGTCAACAGTAATGTTCTGCATCTTCTCCATCTATGCACTCAGTAACACTTTCTTCAGCCACAAGGAGGTCCATGGGTTTATTTGGACCCATCCTCGTTGAAAACAAGGTCACTTGATTGATTACATTATTTCCAGGAAGGCAGATCTGCAGGACGTCTGTAGTGTGCGTGTTATGCGTGGAGCTGAGTGCAGCACTGATCACTTTTTGGTACGTGGGAAGTTGAAAATCTGTATAAGGAGGGAATGTAGGTTGTGTGGTGTTGAGATTCCCAAGCGGGTTGATGTGTGCAAGCTGAATGAGCCAAGTTTACGTGAAAAGCTTAGATCCGTAGTTTATTCTACTGATTTTGATGGGTCATGGGCGCATTTTAAAAATACATTCTATGAAATAAAGGTAGATGTTCCTGGTTTCCGCAAATCTAAACACCAGGATTGGTTTGATGATAATGATTCTGAAATTACTCAACTCTTAAGTGCTAAAAATGAGTCGCATCATAAAATGTTGTCTGTCTCTCATGGAGGTCGAAAGCCCTTCCAACAGTCACTTAAAGCAAGCAAGGGTCTTCTCCAAAAGCGACTCCGCCAAATGAAGAATGAGTAGTGGGCTAAACTCGTCAACCAAATCCAGATGGCTTTTGATCGTAAAGATTTCAAACGCATATGCCATTTGCTTAAAATCCTTTTGGTCCTCAAACACTATCTAAATCTCCCCTACTCTCAAGTGATGGAATTGCCCTTATAAAGGATCCTAACAAGATTCTCCTTCGTTGGATGAGCATTATTCTGATCTCTTTGACAACCCCGCTAATGTTGATGAGGACGTCAGGAATGGATTTTTATCACAACAGAACCTTATCCATGAAATGTCTGAGTTCCCATCTGAGAATGAAATTAGAGATGCAATCAAGGAAGTGAATGTTAGGAGAGCTCCAGGGCTTGATGGTATTCCTGTGGAAGTCCTCTTACATGGGGGTGATAAGCTTGTTCATGAAATTCTTCATCTTATCACTGATGTCTGGAAGGGTATTCCCGTCCATCAGGATTGGGTTGACGAAATTCTTATATCACTGTACAAGGGAAAGGGGTCCAGGACCGACTGTGGAAGTTATCGTGGGATAAGTTTATTGGAAGCAGTTGGCAAAGTATTTTCCAGAGTTCTACGCAATAGATTGTTAAAGTATATTTGTTTATCCGTAATTCCAGAAAGCCAACGTGGCTTTCGTCCGGGCAGAGGAACCACAGACACGATCTTCTCCGCTCGGCAGTTGCAGGAGAAATGTATGGGACAGAGGTTAGAGTTTGGTTGATAGAGCGGTACCTATTAGGTTGGAGACTCTTTTACGACTGCCTCTCCTCGTAACAACGCTGCGATTGTGATCCATGTATTTGTTCTAATTCATGTTGCCTGGGAATATTTAGCCGATGAATTTGAACAAAGAGCTTTCAAGTAAGGTATTATGAGTCATGGCATTCATAGTTGAGAAGCTTTCTTGTAATTGTTAAAAGAAAGAAGCTTGACAGCATTAGATATTACATTGAATGTTACATTGAATGTTACATTGAATGTTACATTGAATGTTACATTGAATGTTACATTGAATGTTACATTAAATGTTACATAGAATGTTACATAGAATGTTACATAGAATGTTACATAGAATGTTACATTGAATGTTACATTGAATGTTACATAGAATGTTACATTGAATGTTAAATTGAATGTTACATAGAATGTTACATTGAATGTTACATTGAATGTTACATTGAATGTTACATTGAATGTTACATTAAATGTTACATTTAATATTACATTGAATGTTACATTGAATGTTACATTAAATGTTACATTGAATGTTACATTGAATGTTACATTGAATATTACATTGAATATTAAATTAAATGTTACATTAAATTTTACATAGAAAGGATGTGAAAATCTCTAAACATCAGTCAAAACAACAGTAAACTCATAAAATAGAAATTTTTCCCTCATTATCAAAATCATGGCTCATAAAGTATACTTCAGCGGAATGTAAACCTAAACATTAAAACAAGAAACGAAACGGAACTGAAATGAAAAAGAATCTTATAAACTGACTAAACTCTTAAACACACACCCACACATGTAACGACACCGGTCACATTACATTGCAAAAACTATCAAAAGTGTCGCCAAAAATACACCAAAATAAAAATTGTCAAAAGAGTCGCCAAAAATACATCATTGCAACGTCTGGAAAGAATATGCCAATCAGCAGCGTGCCAAGTATATTTTGAGTGTATTAACTTAGGACTAAATCCATAAAGAAAGCTCGATAGATTAGCTAAAAAGAGTATCGCCTCACTATGACCAAGAGGAAATAATCATGGCTGGCCAAGATCAAGGCTTGATGACAAATGCTTAAAAATGAGTGGTCTCAGCATAACAAATTCATGTTCTGCTACACAGAATGAGAAAGTATGAGCCGACTGACTTCCTGCTGTAAGGTTCTGCTAAGGAAATGCTATTATATACTACAACACAATGGAATTTGTAAATATCTCCACTAGACGATCTGTAAAATGTTAAATACTGAATGCAGCATACAGTCATAGGAACATACACCACAAATGTTGAGAATAAGTCATACATACTTGACTATGACGATGTAATCCATACAACTACATATTTTGTAAACGGAACTATTAAACCTGACAAAGTGATGTAGGAGACAAGGAGAAGTAAGTCTCACCAAATGATGCCGGATTAAACAAAACTGATAGGGAAAAATAACAAAATACCAACGTCTTATGACATGAAAAGAAAGTAGACTCTTAGGAAAACTCCATTCCATTCCCAATATGGAAGCAACGTAAACTCATAAAAAAGAATATAAAAAATATCAGTGAATCAAGTGTAAAAGAGAAACAATTGCACTTAATGGATGTTCGAAAAATAGTGTAGCTTTAATCAATAAATACATTATATAATCATGTTTAAGATAATATGAAAGTTAACGATGGAAATATTGACACAAGTGCGTAGGTAAGAAAGTAATTTAGACGGCTTTAAGAAATACATGAATTTTCTAAATATAAAACTTGTTGGCATATAACACTCAGGACGTTAACTAATTAGATTTTATTATTTATTGTCAATATTCAAGGTTCCGCTGAGATTTATTAATTGCATTAGCTTAAACGTATTCTCTCTAAGGCACGAGTTTTATTTTTAAACGAGCTAAAATAAATTTTGCTACTTATTAATTATTGATTCGTTATTTTTATTCTTAATTGAGGAAAAATTGTGTTCTTTAAATACAACCATAAAAATAAGATGTCACATTATTTTGTTAAAAATGCCATTTTTAGCTGGATGTTACAATACTAATAAACTCGTAGAATGCTTTATTTATCTTATTTCTAGGAGGTTAAGTGTGTCTTTAATGGTAGTGCTTCTGAGTAATTAGTCGGATTCGAATTATTACATTCGACGACGATGATGATGATGATGATGATGATGATGATTATGATGATGATGATGATGATGATGATTATGATGATGATGATGATGATGATGATGATGATGATGATGATGATTATGATGATGATGATGATGGCCAAGTCATCAAATTCGTTTATGTCTATACATATAAGACTTTAATGACAGATTGACAAATCTGATGGCGACTTGGTGGGGTTGGTGGACGGTGTGTAGAAGACCGTGTTGCTAACTCCCTTCTCGTGTCGTTGTGTTGTTCTTCTTTCTCTTTTCTTGAATCGCTTTCCCTTTTTATTTGGCCTAGATGAAGCGTCATTGCAATCGGTCGACATTCCGATCGGCATTGTTTCGCAATAATGTGGTCACTCGCTGCCCGAATATTTTGCGTCCTAAAAACTTAAACATCGTTTTGACGTCATCGAGCGAGCTCTCCGATCTTTTTAACCGACTATTTTGCTTGCCATCCTTGACGACTCGAAGATTCCGTACATGACCATTAGTCACGTTTTCTGGCCAAATTTATTGTTTAACCTTCCACCAGAAGTCTGCTTATGCAATGCTTTCCCTTTTTTATTAAAAAAATATTTGATATATTTTTTTCATTCCACACGCATTTTACACGCACCCCTTCACGGAATGCAGCATCACAAAACAATACAATTTAATTTACAAAAATGAGAGAAAACATACAGGGCTTTATTACACAGGTTAACAATAGTTATCAATATAATAATGTCTCATAAATCATTTTTACTTTCTCTCTATTAAACATTCTCGGAACATTTTACTGTAAATTTTTTTAAAAACACCACAACACTGGAAAGCTGCAAACTTCAATAAAGAACAAATTCAATCTGAATTGTAATTTTTTCAAAGCACAAAACACGACAGCTGAGAACTTCAACAAGGAACAAATGAAATTTTATAAAAAAATTCGGAACTTTTCGTTTTGTTAAGTAAAAAGAGGATTCAAGTTTTGCTTTTGACAATGGAAATAATTTGATTGAAAGGGTACCAACACCAACACTGAACAAATTTGGCAACAATTTGCAGGATAAAGATACATTTCCGTTGTATAAACATTAGAATTCTTTTTTCTCTTCCGTTTTACGTTGTGACTGTGCAGTTTAATTTATGCTTTCTTTTTACACATTATCTGTGTATGTATTTCTTTTATGGTTTCTTTTTTTTCACATTATCTTTGTATGTATTTCTTTTATGCTTTCTTTTTTCACATTATCTTTGTATGTATTTCTTTTATGCGTTCTTTTTTCACATTGTCTGTCCATGATAATAATGCATTTTTTCTTCTACTTTTTCCAACTAATTAAAAAAAAAATTCGGTGTGTTTTTTTCTTTTGTTCTTGAAGTCACCTCGATGCATTTTCATTAAACCGCAATTATTAAATTGGCATCGGGTTAATGACATCCGATAGTCACATGCCTGATTGTACACGAGTTAATTTCTGTAAATCCTTATTGCTGACCATGTTTATGTACTATGTTTAAACCGGGTAAAGCTAATATCCTTCCAAATATTATTTGTGAATAAACAACAGAGAAAGAATTCGTAAAGATTATCGTAACTTGACTAAAAACAATATATTTTTAAGCCAATTCCCCCCCCCATTTCTCTTGTTCTCTCCCAACTCGCCTAAGCTCTGCGTTATTCCTATTTACCACCATGTCGACTCTTCTTTCTTTTATATGACGTGAAAATTTACTAGTTTCGTAGCTACTCATTTCTACGAGATTTCAAACCTTGCCGTCATGATATTTACGCCTCTTGACGTCATACTATACGTCAAGATTCAGCGCTATATCACCGGAACTTTAGTCTCCTCGTCGGAATTCTCTCGTTGATGTCGACAATACTGCATTGGAAATTCTGAATTGTTCTTCCACTGATTCGCTGTCCGAATCCCAAGATTGCCTTGGAGCAGCCAGTGCAGTTTTTTGAACGTCTCTCTGTGGTGGGGATCTCCCACTACCTAATAGATGCTGCCCGTTACAGAGCCCGTTAATTGAGTACGTTCATTACAGATCTCGTTAATTGATCCCTAATTCTATACGAGATAGGACCTTTTTTTCTATAACATAATACGGCCTTTAACGTACATCTAATTTGCCTAAAATTGTGTTGTTTTGTAAGCAAACTAAGTCACCAATCTTGAATTCTACCGTCTTTGTTTTTTTCCTCAGAATTTTCTGTCATCTTTTCACGAGCTTTTCTAACGTTATTTCTAACTGACGTGGTCACGTGATCTATATTTAATTCCCTTAACGCCTTTTTCATTATCTTGTTTATGTTTTCACCCTCATTATCTGTTAATAATTGCGGTGGTGTCATGAATCTGGAAAAAATCCTGTCAATCAATAGATGCATCACTGTTTCTGCTTTCTTATTGGGAACTGCAAATACCTCCAGCCAACCACTGTACATATCTATACATTTCACTATTTACTGGTTTCCTGAAACAGACTTTAGACTGGGTCCGGAAATATCTAATGCCTCTTTCGCAAAAAGAAATGGAGGCAAATCGCACTCTTGCATTCGACATTGTTTTTTTCTCAAATTTCTCATTTGGCAGAGAATACATTTACCGATGTATTCGTTTACTAGATCTATACCCGATAAAGAAGGTCATTCGTGCTTTACCGGTGAGTCCTCAGCATTCTTATACGATGCAAATTCTTTTCGCTCAAACAGATTTCAGTTTATTGCACTCAGTAGATAGTTCCTATTATCTATCTCTACCGGGTGACCACCATTGTCCTGACCCGAATCCATAGGCGTGACAAGAGATCCGAACAAACACTTTTATTACCTTTCAGGCATTGTACGATGCTATTATAACCAGCCATACTTAAAGCCCACGTATGTATCTTCTATTTTGTATCGATGAGTTCAACAAGTATTCTAGGAGTCAATGATCTATATAGATGATGAACGTCGCGCTATGCAAGTAGTGGTTTAATTTTTAAGGCATTTGCGTATGAGCTCATGCGTCTCTGTATCAAGACGCATTTCTACTGTATTGGTTCTGCATAAGTACTTATCCTCTGTAACGAACAAATTCCTATTCCGTTTTAGCAACCTATCGATCTCTAACTTGAAGTCTTCAGATACCTTTATTCCTTTCTTCAGAGATCTTATTATATTGTTTATTTGGCATGATAATTTCAGTAATGTTACCAGCCGCACAACACTTAGCTATCTGACTAATAAAGTAACCGTTTGATTAGTGTTATGTGCAGTGGAAACTTACTAAACTTATTAATTTTTACCACCACATTAGCCACTGAAATACAACTAAGATTACTAACGAATCCGCTGCTTATTTACTCTATCTCTTACTCCATTTCCTGACCGTTACTAAAGTCCGCAAGAGCATTGAATGCATGTAGATGCTGGGGTTTTAACGTTATTTTCTCGGCCAATCTAACTATTGTTGAAATATGAGCATCTTTCTTCAATGCTACATATTCATTTCTTAACTTCATTGCAACTAAATCAAAGTACATTCTTACCTGATTCATGGCCAAAGCCAATCATGGACTTGTATTACACTTCTTAGTGAGATTTTTCACAAGAAAAATATTTATGCTGCATAGACTGGCTTCCCATTCTTAATCGGGCGAGACCTTCCACATTTAATGGAAACTCATTTGCTGTTCTTAAATTTACTACTTTTTTCTTAGTTTAGACCTCTATCCCAGTGCATTGAAAACACTACTATTTATTACCGAAGGTTCCGTTCCCGTATCTACTATTACTTGATATTTTTTTCCTTCAAACCTAACCTTAATGGAATTTGCTGCGCCCATGTTACCGATTACGTGCGTCGGTAATTTCTTTTACCATTTGTCGGGCGTCATACGAACGGATCACCTCCATTTCCCTGGACACGTCGACTACAGTTTCTCCACATGTTTTTTTTTTTTTTTTTTTTTTTTACAAAGGCATCACCACATTATCAAGGCCCAGAGGCCACTCAAGGATAAAGGTTAAAGAGTGTACAGTAGAAATTTGTCAATATAGTAATCATTAGTAATGAAAATTTGGTAAATTTAATAACTTATATGGAACGGCTCATCAAGAACTTATTTACTTTAGACTTGAACACAACCATATTGTAGTCAGCCGGAAAGCAGGAAAACGGAAGACAATTCCACAGCCGTGCAGTTCTAAGAAAGAAGCTTTGTTCATGGAATCTACGTTTAGGTTTAGGCACAGATAAAGAGTGGGGGAAATTATTGATAGTGTTTACAGCTAGACGAGTGTTTCTTGTGAAAGTTTGGCGAGGGGGGACCATAGATTGAAGCTCAGTTGAACACTTTCCATGAAAATAACGATACATCAGAGACAAACTCGCAACATCTCTTCTGAGAGATAGAGGTTGCAAGGAGGAGAAAAGGACATCTCCTACGAGGCTACGAAGTCTATTTTGAACTCTATCAAGGCAGGACAAGTCCTTTCTAGCAGCTCCTGCCCAGATGTGGCAACAGTATTCCATCCTTGGACGTACCTGGCTCTTATATAGATAGAGAATAGCATCAGCAGTGAGATATCTACTGGATCGATAGAAAGATCCCACCATTTTTCCAGCGGTCTTGGCAACAGATTTGATATACGTGTTCCATTTAAGATCAGGAGTAATGGTCAAGCCCAGAAGCTTGTCAAAACTTGAGGCCTCCTGAAGACGAGAGCCATTCATTTCAATTGATGACAAATGTGGATTAGAATGTTGATGATGTAAAGAGAGAAGCTTGGTTTTAGATGCATTAAAAGTAACCAGCCACTCCTTTCCCCATTGTACTACGTGCTCAAGTTCAGAGGAGAGAGAATTGGAGAGAACTTGGTCGTTTACTGTCTTAGATGTGGTACCATAAATGGTAGTGTCGTCAGCATAAATGTCTACAAATGATGTAAGGATATGATTTGGAAGATCATTAATGTAGATCAGGAAAAGAGTTGGGCCCAGGATGGATCCCTGAGGGACACCGGCATTAATACTGTGAGCTTCTGATTTTTGCCCCTCAACTACTACTCTTATGAACCTATCAGAAAGAAATGATTTAATAATTGAGAAGACTTTTCCAGCTATACCATAGCTAGCGATCTTATGAAGTAAACCTTTATGCCATACCCTATCAAAGGCTTTAGATATGTCAAGAGCAATTGCCCTAGAAAGATTGCCACCGTCGAGAGATTTGCTAATCCTATGCGATATAACTGTAAGGACATCTGCTGTAGATCTAGCAGAACGGAAACCATATTGAGTGTCACTAAGAAGGTTATTTTTGTTGAGATGTTTGATTACTTCTGTATTTAACACAGATTCTAGCAACTTACTCAAGACGCACAGGAGACTTATTGGCCTGTACTGAGAGGGGGATGAGCGATCACCTGAATTCTTAAATACAGGGCATACTGATGAGATTTTCCAGGGAGATGGGAAACTATTCTCCTTAAGACAACGTTTAAACAGTTTTGTAAGTATGGGCGCTAGTTCAGGTTGAAGTTTTTTGAGTACTATAATTGGAATACCATCAGGGCCAGTTGCTTTACTGGAATCAAGGTTTTTGATTAGCTTGGCAACATCATGTACAGATATACGTATATCACATAGCGTGTTTTCTGATACAGGAGGAAATATTGGGGGTTGGCGGTCTTGGTCGCAAAGGGTAGAATTAGCTGCAAAGTTCTTGACAAAGAGTTTGGCTTTGTCTGATGCTGACGAGATTACCTCAGGTCCTTTGATAATAGTTGGGATGGAGCACACGCTTCTGTTCAGGATTCTGTTTGCTATTTGCCAAAACTGGTGGGAACCAAGCCGCTGCTCAGCTACTTTGGACTTAACAGATTGAGCATACAACTCTCTTGCGTTCCTTATTACTTTCTTACAATGGTTGCTGGCAGTCCTGAAAACGGCTTTAGTTTCCATACATCTATTACGTTTGAAGCAGTGGAAAAAGTGATTTCTGTGCGCAATGGCAGCAGCACATTCTGGAGAGAACCATGGCTGGCTGTTAAGTTTTTGCTGAAACTTTTTAGAGGGTATGAAATGGTCAATACCTACAATTAACCATTCAGTTAGGTCTAATACTATAGAGGACACATCCTTTTTAAACATGGAATGCAGAGGTAGATCAGATATAAATGTACGGAAGCTATCCCAGTCAGCCTTAGTGTATCGATATACTGTACGATGAAGAGGTACGTCTGGGGACTTATCTTTACTATAATACAAACACTTCTTTCTTTCTTTTTTCCTAGTTTCATATACCGGGCCCCTATTTTACTACTCGGTTCCGTCTTTTTCGTATATCGTCGTATTTTGCGGAACTGGCTAGACCCACGGTTTCAATGTGAATGCGCCTTTTATTGTGACACACCTCCATAGGTTCGTCTTCGTATCATGGTTTGCGTCAAGCCGAATCTTCCACCTCACATCTATTAAGACGATAAGATGCTTGAAGATCTGGAGGTCCATTCTTCCTTACAACTATTTTACCTTTTTATCTCTGAGGTCTTCTATAAAAAATCCTGGAATTTGTTTTTATTTAATGCATTACCTGCATCTGTCGCACTATATACCCCTTCTGCTAGTCGCACTATTCACTGCATATCGTCTTAAATCCCTTGTTGTCTACCTGCCTGGCATCATTTGTTAAAAATATCCGTTCGTGTCACTAAAAACTTAACCACCATCACTTCAAAAACAATCAGAATGTTAGAAGTTGCGAGATTTTTGAAAATGTATTCTTTCGTTCATTCAAAATACTGCTCTTAACTTCGATGTTTTTCTGACAACGTTTCGGTTGATGTAAGCTCCGACCTTCTTTAGGAACGTCTTATCGGACACAAGCACCTAATGTTGAACCCGGCAATTTATACGGAATATATTATAATAATACCCATGCAAAAACTAGTCATTTTCTGTCCATATGTTTTAACAGCGTCCTTTATATGATAAAGATCAAGAATTGAATCAGTATTTGAATATTGATTAAACTTTATTTGATGATTTTGATTCTAAAAAATGTCTAAAATCCAAGCCTTGAGGTTAAGCAGTCTTAAAAAAAATATTTAAAGAAGAAATATTGTTGTCCCATGACTATGAATAGAATTCAATGTATATTTAAAAACTTCATTTTAGAATCAGTAGTTTACATTCATATTATGGTCCGTAAAATCCCTTAAAATTTATTATTATTATTATTATTATTATTATTATTATTATTATTATTATTATTATTATCATCATCAATATATATATATATATATATATATATATATATACACATATATGTAAGTTAAATTAACCTCTATTTACCAAATAAAATTACTATTAATATCCGTCAAAGTGCTCAATATTTGTTAGATCTTTATAAGTATTTTTATATAACTATTTAATCCGGGTTATACAAGTAAATGTACAGTGTAAAACTTAACTTATTAAATGATTATTTTTGGGTTTGACCAGGCGTTATGTCGCTTCAATATAAAACCGGATTAAGTTTTTATAACACACACACACATATAACTTGTATTATACTTTATAATTAATTATTTATAATTATTCGTACACATGCTTAATTTAATAGTATATCAAGTGTACTTTGACGGTAATTTTCGTCCAACACGTGTGCATCTTCCATGAAACGAATTGCTCCCCACCATTCTTCTCTGTCTTTAATTTTTACTGCATCTTACAAGAGCAAATGCTTCCCATTTTTACTTTATATATGGTTAGCAATATCCTTATTTTTTAATATCTTCCTCGATCTCAGCTTTGCAATCTTCTAACATTACTTTTAGTGGGCGGCATGTCTCACTTTTATTTTTTCATATATAAATGGAATGTTATATTTTTAGCCTGTCCTGGATATGACCTTAAACTATATCTGATGGTGAGGCCCCAACTTGCGGACTTTGGGAAGTGTGGAGCCACACTTTAATTGTCATTGCCACTAGGTCCACTCTGACCCGCAGTGGTAGTACATGTTAGGGTCTCAACTATGGGTTAAATAGAAACCAACTTGAATTTAAATAACCTGAAAAACATATGCCGTAAAACAAAAACCATCACAACCAACCAACATATGTTTAGCAATGATCTTTTGAAAGCTTGACTTAATGTTTTCACAAAGTTGAGTCGCCCCTGAATAATGTACTGGTATCACCTGGATAGCCTCTAATTTGAGTTGAAGATTAATGGTTCGTATTATGCATACTTTCGTTTGAAATTTCGTGCAGATTCTCGAGTTCAACAATCATTTCCGAGTTCGACAATATATACCTAAATAAGATCGTAGATCACATTGACCGAAACTTTATGAAAATAACACTCAAGATGAGAGCAGTAATCCGGGAAATCCAAATAATAGTATCCTCTGACAGTTTTCAGAAACGATCTTCATATGCGTTACAAAAGTGATAAGTTTTCAGGCAGTGTTACTTGATATTTGGTACAAAATTTACAGGGGGTTTTGTCATGCTTTCTTGATAGTTATTTCGGTGGAGTATTTATTTTAGGTTTCAACTTGTTCTTCAACTTGGTGCTACTATATTTCAGATTTCCCTGGTGTTGTACACAACATATCATTACATCATATCGGTGATAGGAGTGTTACATTTCCAGCTAGAGTATGTGTACTTTTAATACAGAATTCCCGACAACTTTCATAAAATTAACAAGAATGTTAAAATAGGGCCACGTCTTATTTGGGACTTGCTTGTCTTTCTTGTATAACATATTCTCGAAGTTATGTAATCAAAATGTCTTTAACAGCAAGAAGTGGCAACATTCTGCCATGCTTACCCATAAAAGGTGGCACCAAAGATTAGTTTTTTTTTTCATGTAAATAATGGAGGTGTGAGGTAATTTAATTCTGGCGTACATCATCAATGCGAATTTTAACTTTTCGAAGGTTTGTTTTTTCACAGGAGCGTCAACTCACTGTCTCCGCGGACACAACGCGGAAGAAGTATAACCGTCGCGTTCGTCTAAATAGAAGAAAGCAGCATTCTTTCACCGTGTTTCTGTTCCTTGAACAATTCCGCCAGAAAGGTCGTGACGATGTCAACCGATCCAGTGTATTTGAATAAAACTTCAAACTGTATGTGGATATAAGTTCCTTCCACGTATCTTTTTACATTGCTTGTTGTACTTTGCTGCTATTTGTCAAATATTTGTATTGATTAATAACTAGAAAAATATTTATTTGCTCAGATTGCAATTTTTCATGGTATGTACGATTATAATAAAAAAAACCTCAGACGAATACATCATATTTTAAGTTAAGTAAAGGTATACTATTGATACATAATAATTATAAATAATATACAATAAATTATGAGAAGAACTAATAATATAAAAAATAATTTAATTAAAAAATAGATAAAACGAACAGAAAGATAATAAGGTATATAAATCTTAGGAAAAGTGTAGCTAGAAATTAAGATATAGAAAAGAAGAGGAAATGAATAATTAAATAGAAACGTTTTACAAGAATATATGAAATATGTTGGTATTTTTTATATGCGCAGATCAACTTAGATTATTATAAAACTGTACACATACAAATGTAGAATCTAGGTACTAATAAACTGCACTATAAATCCAAACTGGGAAGCCCAAATTTTCGGACAACAAATTAAACGAAGTATTTATATATATGTATGTACGTATGTTTGTATGCATGCATCTATAAAATATTTAAATACCAATAGGTGCAGTGCCATTATTAATTGTTAAAGGGTTTTTGTAGTTTAACTATATACTATTAAAGAAAAAAATTAAAAAGAAAGGAAACGAAAAAAAATAGTAAACAAATCTCAACAATTAATAATGCCAAGTGTTATTCAAATATTTTATTAAATTATGTTCCCATATATGTATATATATATGTGCGTATGTATATCTATATATGTATACGTATATATGTATACGTATGTATGTTTATGCATGTATATTTGTGCATATGAATGTATCCTTGGTCCGGGTTTAAATGCACAGCAGTAACTTTAACTCCAGCACAGTGACTTTGAGTAAGTGCGTATACCCGGCTTAGAGAAAGGTAATGGAATTCACCACCAGGGACGGATACTCGGTTAGTTCCCAATCCAGTCGAGTGTAAGCAAATCTAATCGTCTATCGAATTTTCCAGAGTCCCTAATCAAAACAGAAGTAGGCATGCAAAGAGGAGGCAAACAAAAAATCAATATGAAATAATGAGGAGGTCGGAAGCAGAAATATAGTTTACGCATTCTTTTGTTATATGCGTTTTATTTATCTTTTATGTATAAAAACAAATAGACAAACAAACAAAAAATTACCTAGTACTGAAAGTGGCAAAAATGAGTTCATTAATGACGGGGAAAAAAGAGCGGTCGCCATTAATTCCAGAGGGGAAAAGGAGGAAAATAGTTCCGAGATGTGGTCAACAGTTCGTCTACCGGTCCCTAAGCAGGGTAAATTCCGGTCGAATATCTGCCGGATTGTAAAACACAAAAGTCTTTTTGATGAAGGGTAGAGGAGGAGAAATTCATAACCCTGTTTTTCATGCGAGTCCAAATCGAAGATACTTATTTTCATTTCGGGGTAATATGTCACCGCATATAACATCTCTTTTTTTAAGTTTCACTCTCCTCTCCCTTCTTTTTTTTCGGAGCCCAGTAAAAAAGGAGAAACATTCGTCGTTCATCATAGCTAACTCAGATTCAACCGGGTAACGTTTTTCTTTTCTTTTTAAGGTATCATTCGTTTTTCTCGCCTCTGATTCTATGAGTAAAAGAAAAATCCCAAAAAACATCGCCTTCCCTCGCCAAAAATGCGAACCCCGACTGATTCTCTTTCTTACTTTTTCCTCTCACTCCCGCCTCTCGGCTGCTGTTGTTTGTGTTCCCTAAGGCCTTTGCATGGTCTCGCATGGATTCTAAAAATAACCTGAGCTCAGCAGCGTACAGATTAGTACATAGTTTGTATACATTGGGAATGGAAGCTCTTTTTGTGTTATTTAATCTAACGGCAATGATAGTACGTTTACTTTAGTGTATTTTATTTACTCCCTGAACTGGTAATCAATATTGAAAAATTAAACCTGTTTTAAATGTTAAAGAAAATGACTGTGTATTCTTTGACCTTCTCTCAGTATCTTATGCTGACTTATCTCGCTCTTTGTAAGATAATAAAAAACAACGATTTTTTTCGTATTAATAGAATGACGTCATTACTATGATTACGCCAATTAACACCGCTAATATGTGAACGTGAAAAAGGATTCGGCATTTTACTAAATGTGAGGCGAGATCCAACATATCTAACGTTTGTAAATAATAAAAGTGAGAGAAAGAGATAGGCGGAGAGAGAGGGTAGAGGTATAGAGGGAGGGAGGGAGGGAGGGAGTGTGCATGGATTCCTGTCGTGAATTATTTTTTCACATACTTTCTGTGCGTTCATTTGATCGCTCGTGACATTTAACATTTTTTTTAAATTCCATCATTAATTTACCGACCAATTAGAATGGACGATTTGTTTCTGTTTAGTAGTATAATACTACTTCCACATATACATGAATCTGTTTATATTTTTATATAAACAGATTCATTCACGTACATATAAATGATCCATGGACAATTCATAACCGACCAGTTGTCTGTGTTTCACTAAAATTGATGGGCGGTCCTAATTTTTCACTCGCACTGCCATGTCAGGATTTAAACGTATGTAAATAATAAAGATGAAGCGGACATTATTGCATCCAATTTTCAGCTTTCTATCGCTAGTTGAAACTCACGTCTATTAATTATTAATTATTCTCTTAATTCTTAAGTAGTTAAAGATATAAACTGCAAAGAGCCTGAAACGCGTCTCTCATATATTGTTGTGTGTGTGAATTGCTTTTCAAATTGAAATCGTATATTGGTCACGAAGCAAAGGTCTTTGCAAATGTGTTTTGATTTATCGCCGAGATGAAACATCAGCGAAACAATTTACGTACTGACATCTCAAACGCGAACAATTGCCTCCATTTATTGAATGAGGAAGGAATCAGAGCAAAACATTTTTCTTTTGCAAAACACGAGAACAATTTCTGTCTCGATAGCATTATATATTGTTGCATCCATTTTTCACGCGACACGATAACTCCTTTGTCTTCCTAACAGTGGTATTTCATTCATGCAAATTAATATATTATACAATCAGACGAAATCGTTATTCATTTTTCCAATATATTATATACATCTTCTGTGTTTCCCAACACATCAGCCAACAATCAACTAACGATTAGTCAATTTAGCTTTGCACACAATTATATCGCCATTGAGTAGGACGATTCCTATTCAAAAAACTGATTAGATTATACGCGTTTAAACTTTTTTTTTGGGTCGGAATTATTCAAAAGCTGGGGCTTGGCTGTAATTCCCACCAGACTGGAACTAGTAAATTCCATTTTCTCAAACCATTTATACAATTATAAAATAATAACTTTTTAGGTCTATGAGGAAAACATTGAACAAAGTATTCGATTGATCGTTTTGGTTCTGGAAAAAGAAGTTTTCATACTTGCTTCGACTTTATAATAGGTTTATTTATCGTATTTCGCTTTTATAATACATAGTATTAATATACAATTACCCACGTAACTACGACTTCATCGCTCTTACAACACATTTCTGGTTATATTGTCCCCCTTTCCTATACACATATATAATTTGCAATTCATAATCAGATATAACTGTAATACTTAAGCTGAGTTAATCAGTTAATCCAGGTTTGTGTACCAGACAATGTCATATATATATATATATATATATATATATATATATATATATATATATATATATATATATATATATATATATATATAACTACTTAATTTACTCACATAAAATTAATATACGAAAATATAGATTTATGCGTAAACCTTAAGCATTTACTTCAAAAGTGCTCAATACATAGGTAGAGCTAGTTAGTAATTCATAAAATATATATGGCGATTAAGCTACACTGAATATTCCGCGTTTCATCCACTCTAGGACTCCTCAGGCTTATATATATATATATATATATATATATATATATATATTAATAGCATAAAATATGTTAACTTGCTACTTTATTAAATAAAACAATGTATTTTTTATTGTCACAATTTATTTACGTATTTTTCAATTTGCTCACACACATATCTTAGTAAGTTTCTGCATATTATCTCATCTTCTCTTACAGCATGTTGCTTGACATTCCTGCTATTCATACAGATATTCATACAGTTTCTATTACTTTTTGTTTTGATCTATCTTTCCTGCTAATTAACAATCACAGTTAATATAATATTGAACTAATCCTTAACACACAAAAGGGGTATAATCACAAATAGTTATACTATTTATTTTGACTGTGTTTACTACACAAAAACAACAAAACAACTATCAACAACAACAACAACAACAACAACAGCAACAACAATTATAATAATAATAATAATAATAATAATAATAATAATAATAATAATAATAATAATAATAATAGCAGAAACCAAATAAAAGGGATAAATACATGGGCAGTATCACTAGTAAGATACTCTGGACTGTTTATAGGGTGGACAAAAGAAGAACTGAGACAACTCGACGAGAAAACCAGGAAACTAATGACCATGCATAATTCACTACACCCAAAGGACGATATTGACAGACTCTACGTGAAAAGTAAAGACGGCGGGAGAGGACTGATCTATATAGAAGACTGTGTGAAATACACGAAAAAAAGAACTAGAAAAATACATAATGCAAAACACTGAAAAGGATAATTATGGCAGCGAGGTACACTGAAAAAAAACAACAAAACAAAAAACAGAGAGACAAACAACAAAACAAGAAAAGAGAAATGGGAAGAGAAACACCTCCACGGAAGATTCATAAGAATGACAAAATATGAGAATAACGAAAACACCTGGACATGGATGCGAAAAGAACATTTAAACCGAGAAACTGAATCTCTAATAATTGCAGCACAAGATAACTCGATAAGAACCAACCATATCAAAGCAAAAATCGGTAAAACACAAGAAAACAGCAAATGCAGAATATGTGGACAAAGAGACGAAACGATAAACCATATAGTAAGTGAATGCATCAAACTGACCCAAAATGAATACAAAAACAGGCATGACCAAGTGGGGAGGGCGGTGCCCTGGGAATTGTGAAACAACTGCATTTTGAGCGTACAGATAAATGGTACAAGCATAAACCCGCAACAGCACTAGAAAACGAGAACCACAAAATCCTATGGGACCTGGACATGCAGACGGACAAACCCATCAAGCAAGAAGAGCAGATGTCGTAATAATTAACAAGAAAGAAAAATCCTGTCAAATTGTAGACTTTGCTGTCCCAGCTGACCACAGGGTGAGTATGAAAGAAAAGGAGAAACGAAGCAAATACACAGAACTAGCCAGAGAGTTAAAAGGGATTTGGATGATGAAGAAAATCAAAATAGTACTGATAATAGTAGGAGCACTAGGAACAATTCCGGAAAACTTCGACAAACGAATGTCAGAAATTGGAGTCAGAGGAATAACTGCAAAAGTACAACGACTAACGATAATGAAAACGGCCAAAATATTAAGGAAAACCCTTGAATGCGGAGAATAATATAAGAAGACAATATAGCGAATAAGCGTTACAGGGAATAAAGAACGTCTAAGCTGCATATCTACAAGTTCTACACCCCCATCATGCATCCCCCATTGTTTTATCACCGCCCCCCCTAAAAAAGTGATACTGAAGAGCCGAGAAGGGTCAAGAAGGACTGAAAGACCGAGGAGAGAGCGCTAGCTAGACCTCGGCTGGACAAGCGCAAAGAGAACTGGGACGTTGGGGAAGCTGAGTGCCACTGAAATTCCAGTATAAACCAATGGCCACTGCCAGCGATAAATCAATGGAAAGAGGCTGTTGCGATGATGCAAATTCATTTGCAAATGCTATCGAAGGAGGTGGAGAGAGGCGGACGTCTGGGGAGACTTCTTGTCACTCAGCTTCCAGAGAATACCACAGGTTTTCAATCAGATCGTTTGCTGACTTGTGTGAAAGCTCCATGTGAGCCAATAATAATAATAATAATAATAATAATAATAATAATAATAATAATAATAATGATGATGATAATAATAATAATAATAATAATAATAATAATAATAATAATAGTCAAAGACAGTAAAATAGAATTACTCTATACAACTAAAGACAAATAACCTGCCTCTAAGTCATGTTGAGATTCCTAAGTTAAAAACGGAGAAAACATATACATCTAACTCCTTTATTAGAGGTAAACTACTGCTGGGAGACAGAAGATGTCGGGAAGCGATTAGTAACTCCCATGATTTGTTATAGGAAAATAAAAATATTTTGCAGGATTCATAAAAAAAACAAAACGAAATAAACTTGCGATCAATTATAAAGCAAAGAAATGCGGAAAGTAACTGACAACCGGAGGAGAATACAGAACTGTGTTACGAATAAAAATACGACATTTTCCATAGAGACGCTCTATCACAACTACTGCTTATCATATGCCACTTAACATGATGTCACTCAACAGATTTAATATCGGGTACAAGTTCACAGACAAAGAAATTAACTATGTTATGTATATGGACGACATGCTACTATTAAAAAACAAACAAACACAAGAAAACAAGAAAAGGCATTCAAACAGTATTCGAAATAGAATAATGTAAACACCTAGTAGAGAATAATATGGGAAACTTGAACAAGCAGAAGACAAGGGACTATCTAATTAATACAAGAGGATGGCAAAAAACCTACCTATAAATATCTTGGATATTAAGATCTTAATATCTTGGATCTAAAGAAATGAAAGAAACACTTAGAAAAAAGTACTAAAACGGATAAGGAAAGAATTAGACTCAAATTATATAGCAGAAACTTGAAAAAATAA